>NC_048571.1:44099795-44329795 GCF_013265735.2 Oncorhynchus mykiss
CTTTTTAAAATGGGAAAATGTTGCACAATCTAGGGGTGGAAAGCTCTTATGGACTTACCTAAAAAGGTCGCAGCCAAATGTGCTTCTACATACAGTTGAAGTCAGAAGTTTACATACACTTAGGTTAGAGTCATTAAAAATCGTTTATAAACCACTCCACAAATTTCTTGTTAAACTATAGTTTTGGAAAGTCGGTTAGGACATCTAATTTGTGCATGACAAGTAATTTTTCCAACAATTGTTTACAGACAGATTATTTCACTGTATCTCAATTCCAGTGGGTCAGAAGTTTACATTCACTGAGTTGACTGCCTTTAAAACAGATAGGAAAATTCCAGAAAATGATGTCATGGCTTTAGAAGCTTCTGACCACTCAGGCATCATACCGCTCAGGAAGGAGACGCATTCTGTCTCCTAGAGATGAACTTACTTTGGTGCGAAAAGTGCAAATCAATCCCAGAACAACAGCAAAGGACCTTGAAGGTGCTGGAGGAAACAGGTACAAAAGTATCTATATCCACAGTAAAACGAGTCCTATACCTGAAAGGCCACTCAGCAAGGAAAAAGTCACTGCTCCAAAACTGCCATAAAAAGCCAGACTATGGTTTGCAACTGCACATGGGGACAAAGATCGTACTTTTTGGATAAATGTCCTCTGGTCTGATGAAACAAAAATATAACTGTTTGGCCATAATGACCACTGTTATGTTTGGAGGAAAAAGGGGGAGGCTTGCAAGCCGAAGAACACCATCCCGACCGTGAAGCACGGGGGCATCAGCATCATGTTGTGGGGGTGCTTTGCTGTAGGTAGGACTGGTGCAATTCACAAAATAGATGGCATCATGAGGCAGGGAAATTACATGGATATATTGAAGCAACATCTCAAGACATCAGTCACGAAGTTAAAGCTTGGTCGCAAATGGACATTGACCCCAAGCATACTTCCAAAGTTGTGGCAAAATAGCTTAAGGATAACAAAGTCAAGGTATTGGAGTGGCCATCACAAAGTCCTGACCTCAATCCTATAGAACATTTGTGGGCAGAACTGAAAAAGCATGTGCGAGCAAGGAGATCTACTAACCTAGTTATACCAGCTCTGTCAGGAGGAATAGGCCAAAATTCACCCAACTTATTGTGGGAAGCTTGTGGAAGGCTACCTGAAACGTTTGACCCAAGTTAAACAATTTAAAGGCAATGCTAACAAATACTAATTGAGTGAAGTAAACTTCTGACCCACTGGGAATGTGAATAAATAAAAGCAGAAATAAATAATTCTCTAATATTATTCTGACATTTCACATTCTTAAAATAAAGTGGTGATCCTAACTGACATAAGACAGGGACTTTTTACTAGGATTGAATGTCAGGAATTGTGAAAAACTGAGTTTAAAGGTATTTGGCTAAGGTGTATGTAAACTTCCGACTTCAACTGTAGTTGACTCAGGTGTAAATATTTACGTAAATGAGATCTGTATTTCATTTTCATTAAATTTGCAAACATTTCTAAAAACATGTTTTCACTTTGTCATTATGGAGTATTGTGTGTAGATCGTGAGGGAAAACTTCAAACTTAAATTTTTTAAAATTCAGACTAACACAAAATGTGGAATATGTCAATGGGCATGAATACTTTCTGAAGAAACTGCATATATCCCAGCAACATGAGCACACACTAACATACAGACAGCCCGCCCCCTGGCTCTAGGCTCTCTCAATGCTGGACTTGGCTAAGGGACAAGAGCTCTCATCTTAAACCAGGAAATAACAAGAGCTCTTGGTGCATATGGGGCAGAGAAGCCAACACATACCTGAGCCTCAGAGAATATATATTGGTGTGTTATGTTTACACTGCAACAGCCTTATGGAACTAAATGTAACATTGCCAACAAGATGCCAACAGCCCAGGCCAAGGCAGTATAATAATGTAGTGTAATATCGCTTTCTTTGGCCATTTTCATATCCTTAATGTTATTAAACTACACTGAACAAAAATATATGAAATTGTTGCATTTGGTGAACAAGTGAACAAAGAGACAGAATGATTAAAGACCTTCCAGAGCTCATTAATTCCAGTGTCATGCTGCTCGAGTTGTCAGTGGTCTCTGCCCCATAGGCTAACTGTAATTCAGCAGATGTCAAGATTCATTTATTCTGATTAACCTCCTCTCACACCTATGATGTCGACGTCGAGGGAGGGAGGAGGCAGGGAGATGGAATCCACAGGTTTGTGTGTCAATGACGTTTGATCTAAGTTTCAATGGAGGTTTCAGAAAACAGCATGGCTCTTCTACTGCAGCAACAAAAGTTGTTAATGATATTATTGATGCCACAGGGCGAGAAACGGCACAGTCTCCCTTTTCATCGAGCTGTCAGAAAGGCATTCGACGCCGTTGATCATGACGCGTTGCAAAGACTTGGATAGGATCATCTGATCGGGCAGTCTCATGATTCAAAGGTTAACTATCAGATAGAACTCAGTGTGTTCAGTTTGATGTTGTGTCATCAATTGTCCTAACTAAGCTGTCAGCTGAAGTTGATTTTAAATGACAAGACAAACGTTATGGTTATCACCTCTTCCACGTATAGTCAGAGTAGCAACTTACAAGTACTTGGGTTTCTAGATAGATGAGTGTCTCACTTTCAAAACCCCACATCGAATGTCTTTGAGGTCAGGAAGAGGCTATTTTCGTGGCTGTAATTAATGATGGCGATTTTTTGTACATGTACGCTTCTGTAACCACATTGTCCAGCAGACAAATTAGGGGGGGGGGGGGGGGGGGGGGGGGGGAGTATGCCAGTTCACTGCCCCTTTCACTTGGAACGAGCTTCAAAAAAGGTCCTGAAATGACAGGAGCTCGTCCCTTTAAATGAGATTAAAACTACGTTAAACACTATGATGGGAAATTAGGTGAGAGGGGGGTGTTGCGGTCAATGTTTTGACCCCTAGTTGCGCCATACTTTTTTTCCAACTGTAGTGCTTTGTGTTTTATTTTGTAAACGTGTCTGCAACTTTGTGCACTGCTATTTTGGCCAGATCTCTCTTGCAAAAGAGAATGTTCATCTCAAAACGAGACTAACCTGCTAAAAACAAAAGTACAAACAAATATGCAACATAGGTACATGCCAGGTAGAGTAGAGCTCTCATGCTGGAGTGGAAGAACCCAACAGAAACCACCCGGGGGGGGGGGGGGGGGGGGGGGGGGGAGAGGTCCCCACTCGCACAGCGAAACACATTTTCATGCCACACACACACAACCTCTCCAGGCACCCCCAACGAGACAGAGAGGTGTAGGGAAACGAGGGAAGGGTGAGGACAGCAAGCACCACAACAGTGACCACGCACAGAGTGACCATCACTAGAGCACACAGACCACGAGGCTGCCGTTGTCAAATGACGAGTATCAGCCACGTCCAGCACTTGGACTGACTCGACAGTGTTGACTGTGGAAAACTGGACGTGTGTCCTGAGGGAAAGGAGTCAAGAGATGCGACATCATTTCCATCAGTAAAGTGTACAGGTTCACCGGGGAGGACATGGAACAGCACTCACTGCCACACCGATAGGCTTTCACTCACAACTGCTAACTGTGCCAAAGAAAAAAGGAGCAGAGCGTCGTCAGAAATATTCCGCAAACAAGCCTAAAAGAAAGGTGGCCCCCGGTTTCAAAATGTCTGGCTGCTGAGAGAGACAGACCGAGCAGCCGTCTGTCAGTCAGTCTGGAGCCTTGGAAGGAGAGCAGAGCCCGTGGGCCTGTTCAAGGTGGGCATCAGTCACAGCACAGAGATCCCACTACGAAACCACGGTGCGATGACGTCATCTATGCAGACAGAGTAAAGCCCAGAGGGGCTTGGGGGAGCGGGGGTCTCTCTCTCTCCTTCCACCCCTGAAGAAGCTAACCGGGGCTCCAGTTGAAACCATGATGCAGCAATGTCCACATAGTCCCTCCCTGGTGAGATCAGTGAGGAGCCACACTGACAGGCAAGACAAAAACAGAGACCCGGAAAAGAACACCAGAACAAAATACATTTACATTTCATAGTCAAACACCCTGTCCCCCCCCCCCCCCCCCTCTCATCATTTAAAAAAACAAGCCGTCTTTAGGATCTTAGTTACGTCATCATCGTTGGTATCCTAACCTCAGGGAGGGTTGAGGTGAGCAAGCCGATCTGTAGAGTGACCCTGTGTGTGGCTCTTATAGACGCACGGTGTTGATTCTCAGCGGCTGGACGTTCTTGCCATTGGCGTGGCTCTGCCCAGGGCTGAAGTAGGGGCAGAGCTTGGCCGGGAAAGTCTTCTCCCTGTAGGTGTACAGCCAGGACATGTCGTCAGCATTGTAGAACACCAGCAGGCCCTTGGGGTAGTCCAGGTACACGCCCACCTTCTCCAGCTTGCTCTTGACGTTGAGGCGGGTCCAGGGCTCGGTGCAAGCGCTGTACTGGTTGCCGTCGTGCATGACGACGCAGTAGAAGCCGCGGCTGGGCTGGATCTGGATGCTGCCCTTGCGGCTGACCGTCTCGTTGGCCACGCCGATCATCCACTGGGTCTTCTCTGACACCATCACCTCCCAGTAGTGCACCCCGGAGCCGAAGCCCTCGGCCCCCAGCACAGACACCTCCACGTCGAAGCGCCGCGGGGAGTCCTGCAGGGGCTGGGGGTGCAGGTTACCATAGGCTACGATGGTGCAGTCATCTGATAGGATGAGTCTCTGGTGGGCTGTGATGGGGTCTAAGGTCAAAGCTGCTGGCACTACGGAGAGAGAGAGAATGAAGACCGTTCAAAAACACACCAGAGACGACCTGACAGGGCAAGCCCAGATAAAGCCAGTTAGACAGGATACAGATAAGGGCATATTCTTCCCTACTGTTTACCAATATGAGAAACATAAATATGCTATGAGGACGCTCCCTCCCTCAGATAGACACTAGCTCCAGAACGGCGGTGTCATTCGTTGCACTCCATTTGTCACCATCGCCGCTGTACTGTCTGAGTTTTATGCTGAGGCAGTGAAAACGTCCTGGCATCCCGTTTCAGCCAGTCACTGAACTGGAGAGGGGATCTGAAGGAAAGTGCATACAAATTGATTTTCTAAATGTTATCTTTAAAAGTGATTCATCAGGCGCCTGGGAGAGGACCAAGGACATTCTGTTTGGAGGGAGGAGCTGAGTCACTGGCACAGTGTCTGTCTGCAGTGGTCAGTCAGTGTCTGTGCCTGGTGTTTCTGCTCTACCAATCAAATGAGCCGGTGCTGCTGAAGGACTCTATCAGGAGGAGAGTAAGGGACTGTCATGGTGTTGGAATTTGGGATGACTGATGGGTAGCCTAATAATCCACTCTTGTAATACACCCTATTGCCCAACATCTACTGTAATCATATTTAAGGAAATGAAGACCTCATGAAGAGTATTTACATGGGCCATGTTTGGGACTGTTGGTTCATAACCTTCGACTTTATGGTACAAAAGGGAAACCGCTTATGGAGTAAGCATTCAAAATGACCTCGGCCTCCACTACACATCGATACTGTACAACGTCATGCAAAGCTATGGGAATGGAGCTGGGAGACGCATGTCTCCACAGCTCTGTGTTGGCTTGGCAGGGCTGGAGGCAGCTGAACATGTCGTTCTGTGGGTTAGGGAGGGAGTGTGGTTGTCGCACTGGGTTCAGTCTCTTTTTTTTCTGGTTCTATGGAAAAATGAGCTGGGAGAACAATAGCAGCTTGTTCTCCTCACTCACTCCCATACATAGAGCTGGTTTAAAACAGAACAGAGAAAGGAATTTGCCAAATCTCCCCCCTTGATCTTCAGTGTTTATATCACACAGTACAAAAACAGGTGGCCTTGCCACTAGCCAGCAGGCAGGACAATGTTTTCCCCCACGCAACAGCGTCGCCAGGCAGTGTGTGTGTTTCAATCAATTCATGAAAATGCCATAATCTCTCTTGCACACACACACACACACACAACAAACACAAGCGTTCATACACTCAAGTCACGCACACGTATGCCATTTTCTAGTTGGTAACATTTTCTAGTTGGTAACACTGGGTTTGAGAGAAGAGGAGAGGTAGACTTATTCCCCTAAACTATCATCTGCAGAGAGAGCGAGAGGGATGATGGGAGAAAGGGGTTTGTTGTTGTCACCGTGGCAGCCAGTGTTGATGGATCTGAACCAATTGTTCCATTTGGCAAGCAGTCAAGGGAGGCCAAGAAACCACTCGGCCTTCTCTCCAGCTTCAGAAGGCCAAAATGAGAGAATTGACAGAGAATTGAGTGCACCGTTTTAAATAACCTTCTGTGAGAGTGAGCGATGGCTGTGGGCTCAGGGAGAACAGGAAGAGGGAGAAGAAAGGAGAAAGATCTTCATCAGCTTTCCTGACAGCGAAGGGCATCTCAGCCCTCCAGCCACCATTTTCTCACAGAACTCACAAACATCCCAGATATTTGAACGCGGGATTAGCGCACACTGTGGGAGTCTTTTCCAAGGTTTCCAAGGCATCAATCAGAGCCCAATTTAAACCCAAATCTATGCTACATTTTTACATACGTGTCATTTAGCAGACGCTCTTATCCAGAGCGACTTACAGGAGCAATTAGGGTTAGATACCTCGCTTAAGAGCACCCTTTGGAGTAAAAAATCCAGGGTGGAGACAATGATTGGTAACATAACTGAATGATGTGCTGAGGTACTTGGGTGCATCGAACAATTCACAAGACACTCCTGGTGAAGCGAATGCTGTTACACAGTTGAATTATGTGAGGGTTAACGTAGATGGTGCATACCTGGTGAAATATCCTGAAAGAGAGACTTCCATATTGTGTACTGCAGGGGCCCCATGTACTTGGAGGTCGGGAAATCTTCATATGTTAGATTGGTCTCATGTATCTTTCCTTTTATCCTGTAGGTGGAGAAGAACGATCAATGTCAACTATCAATCTACTTTCACATCTCTTTGCTCTCTCTGAGAGACGTCTCTAGTCATTGCTCTATTTTCGCTGTTCGTTGTTGATAAAAGTATCTGTCAGATTCTGGATGCCCACGTAATATTCTACAGCAGTGTAGATTGATGGGTGATGGAGGGGAGGGGGGAGGGGGGGGGGGGGGGGGGGGCTGAAACGCTATTACAGTATCCACCCCCACATTAGTCATTCTCATTCCTCCCACATGCATCCTTGAACCCCCCCCCCTCTCAACCCTGCCTGGGAACCATTGGGCTGCACAGCTGTACACCGACAAGTCTGAGAAACATTGAAACAAAAAGTGATGCAAAGCTAACAATTCACCTGCTGTGAGAGTTACCCTGAGGAGAAAACACAACCTTGTCAAGTCTTTTCTCTTTTCTCACATTTTCCAAGGGTTTCTGCCAGTACTACACTTCCTGGAATCGTTGTGACTTCATGAGGAGGCAAACCTGTATATCAGTTCATTCTTCACTCATTCCTGTCAATGCCCTCTGGACCGTTTGTTAGAAAGTAGTCTTTTTTTTGCATTTCTTTTTTGTACTTTTGACCCTTTTTTCTCCCCAATTTTTGTGATATCTAATTGGTAGTTACAGTCTTATCCCATCGCTGCAACTTCCGTACGGACTCGGGAGAGGCGAAGAGCCACGCGTCCTCCGAAACATGACCCTGCAAAGCCGCACTGCTTCTTGACACAACGCTCGCTTTAACCCAGAAGCCAGCCGCACCAATGTGTCAGATGTGCCCGGGCCCGCCACAAGGAGTCGCTAGAGCGCGATGCGACAAGGACATCCCATCCGGCCAAACCCTCCCCTAACCCGGACGACGCTGGGTCAATTGTGCGCCGCCTCATGGGTCTCCCGGTCGTGGTCGGCTACAATTAGAAAGCATTCTGACGCAACAACCTTCCTCAGTCCACCCTTCTAAGATCTTAAATACTCTAACTCAATCCCTGAGCACCCTCTTTCCCCCGATTTAAAATAATGAGTCTGGTATATCAATGAGTTGCTTAACTCTGCACTTTCTCTCCAAGCTATCACTATTAGTATCACTATCGGTATCCTGACGATGAGCAGAATGGGTTACATTCATTACATTCAGGGGATGGTCTTATGTCGGGAGGGGAGTATAACATAACCTCAGACAGCGTGCCATCTTACAAAAGTTTAGGACTGTGGCTTTTTGGAAGAAGAGCTGATCCAAGGTCAGTCAGACAGTAAGCAGAGCACCTCTCGGAGGTGAGGGCCACGCCCTCCAGGAAGTCGTGGCGTCCCGTCTCGTTGAGGCGCTCCTGCAGGATGCCGATGCCCTCCTTGACGTCACGCAGCTGCTGGCTGAAGCGCTGGATCTTGTGCTCGATGTCGGAGAGCGTGCGCGCCGTGTCCGTCTCCAGCTCCTCCAGCATGGCCTTCTGGCGCTCTCGCAGGAACCGCTGCAGGCGTTCAAATGCCTCGCCGATGGTCGCACGCAGGCCCTTGGCCGACGACTGGAATGAGAGCGAGAGAGGGATAAGAGAGAGATGAGAGGTTGGTTATTTAGGATTAATGTGCAGGTTGTGCTCCAAGCATTAAACACACCAATAACAAAATGTATTCTGCCTCTGTCACTCTTAGTTGGATGAAAGTCAGCCACCCCAGGGCTTAAAAACCTTTTATCACCTAGCCTAACGATTATGTAAATGTGAACTCATTAATTGAAAAAAAAGCTGGCTACCAGTCAAAGGCAGGGCTTCTAAGGACATAAAATCCCCCTCTGCTGTTATAGATCATCCAACACTGATTAACTCAATACAAAATGTACTATCATAAGAACAGCCTATGCAGATCGCATTAGGAGTTAAATAGGGCAAAGCTCAGTGTAAGGTCGGGACAGTGGAAGTGTGCCGTTTTAATGGTGACACTGCTTGTGAGATGGAGAGCATTTTTTTAAGAGGCTGATGCTGTGGGGTCGACTGGGGACAGACTAGCTGTGTGTTCAAGGCAACATTTACAAGGCCTGCGAATAGTCAGATAAACGGATGCTATTAGAGAAAGAGCAGGGCTGTTGATAAGGTGGAAAGGAGCAGAAGCTGAGGAGAGAGTTTGATTAATTTATTTATAGTGTAGCGGAAATGAATCACCTCCAATGCTAACAGCAGTAGCGGACTAGACAAAACAAAGAGGATCTATACGCTCAGTCCAGTAACAACTGGAGAGGGAGCAGCTTCTCACTCAGGGCTTCTGTCCGTCTCTACAGAGGAAACATTATCTTTGTCGAACATTCTAAGCTCTGTTGTCGTTAGGGTTACAAAGCTCCCGGTAATTTACCAAAGTTACCGGCATCTTCAGTCATTTTGGGAATTAAATGAAAATCTACCGTTTTTCTTCTTCTTCCCCTTCACATTATACAACACACAACGCAGGATCACATTACAAATATTAGCCAATATAGTATTCATTTTGTTATATCTGTGTCCATATTGTCCATGAGTTTCTATTAGATAGGCTATTTTCTCTTGAACCATCTGGTCTAATTAATGAAAGAAACATTTAAATCAACAATGGCATTTTTTAAAAATTACCTCTGCAACGCATCCAACTATTGACTTTTTCACAACTGTCACCAGTTTGACATATTTATTTTACTACGTGTGTAAAAAAAAAAAATGGAATAAAAATACATATTTCATGCTGAAACACTCATATTTCAGTCCGTTACTAATAATGTTCTGTGCTATGTATTATGTCATGTGGACCCCAGGAAGAGAAGCTGGCGCTTTTGCAGCGGCTGATGGGGATCCGAATAAACACCAAGTATCAAACACCATTGGTATTCACTAAGTTGATGGTTTATAGGTGGATAATGTCTTGCAGTTGTTATTAAAAATGTACTATAAAATCTTATTGAATTATTTCATACATTTTACGTGTGATACAGCCACACAGAGGGCAAGAGATAAAGAGATACTGTCCCGACCTGTGATAATCTGAAGTACCAAAAAAGGCCACTAGATGTCTTGTGATAAATTACATGAAATCCTTGAGACACCAAAGTTCTGGTAGTTTACTGATAAACCAGTTCTAGAAGTCTCTGGGTTGTTCCACAAAAAGAGTGCCTTTTTGTGTCCCTTTGATATTTTAAGTAGAAATTGTAAACCAATGTGGAATATAACCTGTTATATTAAATGAAGTGCCTTTTAATATAGACAAACTATATTCTGGCAATCCGATCAATTGAACATATGCGGTGGTACTTAAGGAATATGTCGTCAGTTCGGTTGTCATCGGAGACATCCAATTGACGAAAAGCCGCATTTAACAAAATATGAAAATTCCCACAAGTGGTGTTTCCACCAAACGGACTTGTTGCGGATACAATTCAGTGCACACAAAAAATGTACTTTTCCGCTTAAGCTTTCATGTACCAAATTAAAATCTAAAAGTTCAATGTGTTTACGTCACATTTTCAACTGGACCGATAGACACAAGAACTGTTGCGTTAAATAGTAAACGTGCCTACTCTGGGTCGTTCGCTCTAGCCAACAGCTCGCAGATACACTGCAGGTAGGCTAGTCTACATGATTACATTATTATGGTTAAATGTATTTGAATTTGTCAAAACGGCAGTCAAGCATCAATCACATCACCAGAATAAGACCCTTGATATCTATAGGAGCATCAAGATCACTGGGCACTTTCACTATCCTGTGAAGTTCATCGTAACTTATTTCATCTGTAGCCTAATAAACTGCATGTTTCCCTGAGTCGTAGTGGGAGGACCACACACCATATCATCGCGACTTCCAAGTTGACGTCGATATGATGGTTTATATATCAATATTTGCTCATAAAAAAAGGTATTTCCATCACCATCTCACATAATACATTTTACAGACACAAAAAGATCCCCGATGTCGAACGATCAAATTCTGTCGACATCTATAAAATTGTACCGAAACGTACTGCTTCCATCACAGCTGTAGTGATTTAATATATCTGGCATGACTATACTCACATAAAAACAGTGTCTGGAAATGTGGTAAATGTAAAGCCCTAGTTATTTTATTGCTTTGACAAAGTCACCTCTGAAGAACATTATATATTTAAAGTGACTAGTGATTCATCTTATCACATGAAATGTCTGTCCCTCATTTTAAGTTCAATCTTGTTACGTGAGCTGAACTCTTGTTTCAATATGGTAAACAATTTTTTTTACTGAAAAGAAACATTGAATAGTCAACATAGTGTAAAAGCAGGTGAGTGGATTCTACTCTTTTTGGCCATTTTCTGGTGTTTTGTGGTGGAAAACAGAGTGGGTCGAGCATAACGCGTCAAACCTGTTACCAACAGGTAGACAGGCTAGAAATGTTTTAACAAGTTCATTATAAATATATATTTTCTTAAAGTTTGTATTAAATTGCCCCGCTCTGTTGCACACAACAAGCTTCCATTCCCCCTGTCACAAAAGGATTTATGGCTGATTTAAGATGAAATCGTCAACCCTGTTACAGTCAACCCTGTTTACAGTCAACCTTGTTACAGTCAACCCTGGTACAGTCAACCCTGGTACTTTATTTGGCACGTAGTAGGCACTTACCAGTCATTTTTTAATGCAACCTAGGGATGGGAAAACATGTTAATTTATGTTGAACGTGCTCTTTATGACAGAATGTTCAAATGAAGCAAACTAAAACTACACTACCCAAAAGGTACTCAATTGGTGGAATGACCCCTCTACATCACAGGGGAGTACAGAAGAATAGGGGCAGTAGCATTATAATCTGGGTTTTATTACTACTGCCTGCGATCAATCAATCAGTCAGTCAATCTCCTTCCAGCAGCATGCCTGTTCCTCCTGTTCCAGCAGGAACCTGGAAGCAGGCAGATATTATCTCTGCGCTGCTGGGAGCTCTCAGCCTATTAAGATCATTTATCTCCAGTACAGATGGGATGTGTTAAGGTGGGCTGCTCTCCTCCACCTGGTGACAGAGAGAGGACAGTACTGATGAGGCCTGTGCCAGGTCCCAGCAGGGTGTTATGGCTGTGGCAGGGGGAATATTTAAAGCCCATATTAAGCCTACAGGGAGAGGAGGCTGGGTCTCAGAGCAGCAGCATGTGCTTATCAGGCGAACCCCCACGGGGCCTGGGAATCAGACAACATCTGCTCTTCAGACGGGGGAGGGGACGTCCCTAAACACATGGGCCCAGGGCTGGAACTAACCTAGAGCACCAGAACCAATATAAACCAATTAAGTGACAAACAGCAGTATTAGTGGACGTTTAAGTGTCACACCCAAAACAACCTGCTCAAATTTTCCGTTTCAGCACCATGTTGCCGGTGAGAGAGGGGCAGAGAGGATTATGGGTGTTTGAGGCTTTGATCCTACTAATCAATTTTCCTTTTGGTGTCGGTGTGAGGTCAAGCACGAAAACCAAGAGAACAACAGAGCAATTCATTGTCATAAACCTAAATGCATCTGTGAGGCAAAGAGATCAATTTATGGCCCTCTTCCAGGCAACGCACGTCACCTCGGACAAATGGATGCAAACCTAATGAGATGGGCTGATTTATAATGGAGACCTGCAGCTGGCACTCAGTTGGAGTTGATGGCAGTGGAAGCAGGCAGGTTTGTCTCTCTGGAACAGAGCCAGGGTAAAGTAAAGTCTTGCACTGCAGAACTCAAGCAGACAGGACAGAACAGGAAGACAGGAGGGAGTTGGCTTGGCTGGCATGCCAGTGGACAGCCAGCATGTAAACAGCAGGAAGAACGATGGATCCCAAATGACAAATACCGCTGACGGCACAAACCCCATCTGTCAGAGAGCCCTCCCTCTCTGACCGATACAGCTCAAAGACGCTAAAGGGGGAGAGCTGAGCCAGAATGAAAAGAAGAGGAGAAGCTGTTGTATCGACTAGATGCGCTGGCTCCGCTGGTTAAAACAAGTTGTTGAGATTAAAGAGATGCTTAATGAACCAATTTGCTGTTTGGAGTCTCGCTCTCAGCTGTGGGAGAGACTGAGGTAGAGAGAGAGACAGGACACACTGGTGCTTTACCTTGGTCTCATATAGGTCAAAAGGCTCTCTATACTGTAAGTGACTTTGGTCTAAGTGAATTTGTGTGCTTGGTGTGTGTTACCTCGGTCTCACGGAGTAGAGAAGTGTGTCTGTTACCTTGGTCTCAGTGAGTTGTCTCTGCAGTAGCTGCAGGGCCTCGGTGTGTCCCTTCTCACTGTCCTGCAGAGTGGCCAGCTGCTCCTTCATCTCCCTCTGCAACACAACAACAACAACAACAACAAATTAGCAACCACTGACTAGAGAAACACACATACAGCATTGTTCCTAGTTACTAATGAGGTGAATTACAGATTTACTGGAGCACAAATTTCATCAAGTTCCTCTGTTGGATCAAATTGGTGCATAACATTAGATTAAGTCCGTTGATTTGATGTTGACCAATTGTCCTGCAGCAGCATAGGGCACCCTTCCTTTGCTACCACTTGCTATTGGGAAAAACGTCAAACTCTTAAGTTCAACTCAAGGTTCTCGTAAGACATCTACATCTGTTTCAGCCTCAGTGGGAGGTTCAGGTATCGCAGACACCTCCTCCTCCTAACGGCCTAAAAGCCTTTTATGACTTATTGATTAAGGAAGGCTGTATTATGATAACCTTCTGCGGTCCTGGGGGGGGGGGCTGAGTCTGAGGAAAGGAGGTCGTCTCCAGACAGGGTTCTGTCAGACAGAAAGTGGGTCGTCTCCTCCAGGGCACTCCCTCCATGGCAGAACCAGGCCGTCTCTCTTTCTCCCTCTAATCCACCTCCAAGTTTCCTCAGGCAGAAGGAGGACACCAGGCAGTGGAGCTGGAACTGCTGTCACCAACAGGTCCCCTGAGCCCAGCCCACCGCAGACACACAGTGAACAGAGTCCATTTATCAGACAGAGGCAGATCCTCATCGGACTGATGGTGCTTAGGGCCAGGAGAGGAGCAGGACTTCAGGTGCAGGACTTGAGAATGTGTTCAATGTCATGCTGCCTGTGAAGGTCATAGTTAATCTCCCCTGCAGTGCCAATAGTCCAGAGGGATAACAGAAGTCTAAAACGGGATTGACAGTAAAAGGACAGACTGGTTCATTACAACAGCTGTTATTTATTTGCTTCTGCGGAAAATACTCTGAGGAATATCAATGCAGTGCTGGAAAATTGCTTCCTGTTGACTATATCGAGTCAAATAGCCAAGCCAACAACACTCTTCAAATTCAGTTCTCTGCTCTTTGGCACAGAAACAGGCCAGGCAGCCGCTGCATGTAATTTGGTTTACGATGTGTTGACATAACAAGCCCATGTCCTTAATAAGCTACAAAATAAATGTGAAAACAGTGTAGTTTCTATACAGTTTTGAACAGAGCCTAATCAAGGACCTGAACTAAGGAAAACGATCTCCCAATGCTGTCAACAGAGCCTCCTAGACAGGATGTGGCTTTACATTTTAATGTTAAGAGAACTGCAGCAGGATCAGCAGGTTCCATTTCTCTCAGGGCCAGCTCCAGCAAGATCAGCAGGTTCCATTTCTCTCAGGGCCAGCTCCAGCAGGTTCCATTTCTCTCAGGGCCAGCTCCAGCCTGCAGTAGGATCAGCAGGTTCCATTTCTCTCAGGGCCAGCTCCAGCCTGCAGTTGGATCAGCAGGTTCCATTTCTCTCAGGGCCAGCTCCAGCAGGTTCCATTTCTCTCAAGGCCAGCTCCAGCAGGTTCCATTTCTCTCAGGGCCAGCTCCAGCAGGTCAGAGGGCGCACTCCTCACCCAGGCTGAGGACCAATCCTGAGAGAGAAGGAGTGCCGTTTATTCAGGTCTCTCCACTTCCAGGGCCCTCGTTCTGTTGTCTGACAAGTTGGCTTTAATCCAGTGTAATTGGCATTGAACTTGTTCTGTGAGGTTGTAAGTCGATCAGTGTATAGGCCTATAGCATTGAAAAACTCAGAATCATCTTGATCCAAGATACTAACAGAGAGAGAGGCAACACTGTCTGATGCCGTTTGTAATCCAGTCTGTCGGTCTCCTCTATGGCAATAACCCTAGACCCCCCCCCGTCCATCTCAGCAGGAGGACCAAACGTGACATTTCCCCCCGGATGCCGAATGGCAGGGAACAGGGTCGCGGCTGGCTGGCAGGCCAATTATTAAACACATTTCCTAAACACACACTGGGGCTTTATACATTTCCCAAACATTCCTAACTGCAGGCCTTATTAAATACAGCAGAGCTTTGCTCAGGAGCTAAATAGGGTTATTGGCTTCCAACGGGCTCCCTGTACTGACAAAGACCAGGGAAAAAAATGCCCCAGTCCTAGCATGAATAATGAGCTGCTCACAATGTCCTCTGGACACACACACACACACACCTTACTTGGGATTTCATTGGATTCACGAAAGTAAAGCCAAGAAACTTCCACTAAAGTTGTGGAAGAACCACAGAGGTAAACAGCATTGTGATTTAGGTCTAGTGAGCATAAATTAAGACATGTATAGATTTAACTGCAACAGGTTGTTCTGTACAGAATTATATCCACGTCTCTTTGACCTGCTAATCGTTACATATCCACAACCCAGCTCTTTCAGGCAGCAGACGTGGCAACACACTGCTCTGAGCTGAGCAGAACGCACACTGCGACCAGTACAGGCGTCTGTCTACTTGAAGGGCCCGGTTGTGTAAATCAGTGTGAACAGGAACACAAACCTGCCATCTCTGCTCACAGACACACACCTATATTTACAGCCCTAGAATAGGTGAGTCACAGGGGCGAGGAGAAACTATGAGTCATGGGCCATCAGTGCAGCTCTTCTGGGAAGGAGAGAGAGAACTTCTTGGCTGCTTTCGCCATGATGGAGGGTTTACACACAGGAGGAGAGCAAGTAGTGATGGGGAACTCAACTGATACATACTTTTGTGTGTATATATAGTGTAACTGTATGTGGACACCCGTTCAAATTAGTGGATTCAGCTAGTTCAGCCACACCCGTTGCTGACAAGTGTATAAAATCAAGCACACAGCCATGCGATCTCCATAGACAAACACTGGAAGTAGAATGGCCTTACTGAAGAGCTCAATGACTTTCAACGTGGCACCGTCATAGGATGGCACCTTTCCAAATGAAGTCAGTTTGTCAAATTTCTGCCCTGCTAGAGCTGCTCCGGTCAACTGTAAGTGCTGTTATTGTGATGTAGAAATGTCTAGGAGCAACAGTGGCTCAGCCGCAAAGTGCTAGGCCTCACAAGCTCACAAAATGGGTCCGCCAAGTGCTGAATCGTGTAAAAACCATCTGTCCTTGGTTGCAACACTCACTACCGAGTTCCAAACGGCCTCTGGAAGCAACTTCAGCTTCATGAAATGGGTTTCCATGACCAAGCAGCCGCACACAAGCCTAAGATCACCATGCGCAAAGCCAAGTGTCGGCTGGAGTGGTGTAAAGCTCACCGCCATTGAACTCTGGAGTGATGAATCACACTTCAGCATCTGACGGTCAAATCTGGATTTTGCGGATGCCAGGAGAATGCTACCTGCCCCAATGCATAGTGCCAACTGTAAAGTTTGGTGGATGAGGAATAATGGTCTGGGGCTGTTTTTCATAGTTCAGGCTAGGCCCCTTGGTTCTAGTGAAGGGAAATCTTAATGCTATAGCATACATAGCATTCTAGATGATTCTGTGCTTCCAACTTTGTGACATCAGTTTGGGAAAGACCCTTTCCTGTTTCAGCATGACAATGTCCCTGTGCACAAAGCGAGGTACATACAGAAATGGTTTGTCGAGATCGGTGTGTAAGAACTTGACTGGCCTGCACAGAGTCCTGACCTCAACCCCAT
Source organism: Oncorhynchus mykiss (assembly GCF_013265735.2). Taxonomy (NCBI): domain Eukaryota; kingdom Metazoa; phylum Chordata; class Actinopteri; order Salmoniformes; family Salmonidae; genus Oncorhynchus; species Oncorhynchus mykiss. The sequence continues at coordinate 44,116,586 of NC_048571.1, forward strand.
CGAACACCTTTGGGATGAATTGGAACGCTGACTGCGAGCCAGGCCTAATATCCCAACATCAGTGCCCGACCTCACTAAAGCTCATGGCTGAATGGAAGCAAGCCCCTGCAGCAATAATCCAAGGTCTAGTGGAAAGCCTTCCCAGAAGAGTGGAGGCTGTTATTGCAGCAAAGGAGGGACCAACTCCATATTAACGCTCATGATTTTGGAATGAGATGTCCATTTGGTCATGTAGTGTATCAGGATATTATTTTTGACGATATATCGCAATATTTTTTGCACTAGTCCTTGTCCCTGCACCAAAACACTAGTATTTTTCCTTTATAGCTTGTTCTCTATCTCCTTTTTAAAATGTTGAGACCATTTGTTCCAAGCACTTTTCAAAACTTGTTTTCTCATGGCTCTTGTCCCTCTGCAGCATACATGGTGAGCAATATGTATGGAAGACTGAATGGCAATATATAGAAATCACAATACATATAGTATCGGGCACCTGAGTATCGTGATAATATTGTATCGTGAGGTCCCTGGCAATTCCCAGCCCCAACAGCAAGTGTGTCAGACTGAAAAGTATTGATTTCTACACCCAGGGAGGGGATTCAGGAATCAATAACCTATATAGAAAATGGAACAGAGTGAATCTGGTGTCTCACACACCTTTGGACATGTTGCCACAACCTCAAGTGACATAGCAATGTACATTTTTGTACACTGGTTTTAGGATAACAACCCTGACTTGACGCCATGTGCAGAGGGTCAAGATTGATTGTTTCAACTGTCGTTTTGATCAGTTTAGGTCGTAAGACGCAGGTAGTTTGAGTTAGTTGTTGGGAAAAGAGGCTGTTTATCATTGACACGGCTGTCTGCACCGTCTGGCAACTCTCTGCTGAAACAACATGTCATCCTGTTCTATCACCCAGATCTATTCTTCAGCCCTCTGCCAACAAGACAGGTCCCCCCCCCCCCCCCCGCCTTGCCCTTCCATATTCCTGCCAGGGTCCCGCTCTGTGATCATTAACATACAGCTCTACAAGGCTATTTGCATGAATTAAAATTTAAGGAGAGGCAGCGCCATGAGATGTCAATTTATAATATGTACTGTTCATTAACTTTTCAATTGCCACTAACTAGCCAGTAAGCTATAGAGTACTACAGTAGGAGTCATGATGCCAATAAAACCTAGCGGTCAAACAGGTTAATGGTTCCAATCGTTTTTCCCGCCATAGGAGATTTTTTAGAAACACTTAAAATATGGGCTGCGTTGCGTGTAGGCTTACCCTGAGGTTTGACGTTCTGATAACCGTGTAAATCGCTCTAGGACAAAGGCGACTTTAATTCTCGTCAATGAGAATGGAACCCCGTAACACCATTCCTGGAAGCCTCACTCACTAATATCTATAAAACCCTGCTGCCCTGCCACCATGTTATGTTCCCATAACGTAGTGCGTCCCTTCATTAACAGGAGTCGGTTTCTGAGGGAGGGACCTCTTGGTAGTGTTTCTTGTAGTTGGAGATGGGCTAGATGTGGAGCAGGCTGGGAGCATTCATCATTTACATGACTTGCCCTACATTCTAACCACTGGAGAATGCCAGCATCGCCACCTTCTTTCTTTTCCTTCGAACTCTCCGTAGCCACACAATTTTCTACATTTTTCAAGGAGCTAGACCCACTTTGGTCTAATTGGACAAGGTGTTTGTGTGTGTGTGTACGCACGCGATGTTGTTCAGCAAGCTAAATTGTGTTGGGCTCCATTGTCGTTAGGGGCATATCATTCAGTAGCGAGAGCTGGGCAGTGAGCCGGTCACAGCAGCCACTAAATGACTCCTCAGACAGGTCAGCCAGACCGGTTCTCTCGCCAATCTCCCACCTGACTGCTAGAAATGATCAGACCACTGGGTCCTCCATCTCCTCTGAGGGGAGAGTCAGATACGGAGGAGGAGGAAGGGCCATGTCTGTCTCTGTGTGTGATACTGTCGCCATCGCTGTCTGTGCATCTCAGCCTGGCCTAGTCACAGTCATACACAATGACAGACAGGGCTGTCTGTCTATCAAAGCCAGTAGGTTACATGGGGTGGATGTTGCCTGCAGCCCCAGTTTGCCCAGTCAGCTGGCTGCTGTAGCCTGGATGCTGCTGCTGTGCTGTTTAGACTGCAGGGACTTCCCTGGAGAGGCTGTGAGTGGAAAATGAGGGGCTGGGATTTTAGGCGCAGCTTGAGCACATTTGGATGTTCCCAAAAAAAACACTGTGGCCTGACACAGTATGTTGGTGAGTGTTTTTGATTAGATTTTCACTGACTGCTTACCCCAGAGGCAGAGTGAGTGTATTGGCAGCAACCAGACAATTGGCAACCAGACTGTTGGCAATGTTTGGCGTGGGGGCAGGCAGTTCCATACTCTTTTATGGAGGCACAACTGTTGACTGACCTCAGATTTACCATTTTTAATAGCTACTTACAAATCATGAATAAAAACCCTCTTCGTATATTTTTATGATTTGGCCCATTCTCTTGCACTGTAGCTAGCCCGCCTTAATCATTTCTAAGAATAATGAGTTAGGAATGAAGAAATCCAGAAAGTATTTCCCTCCCTTATACGTCATGGAAATAGCTCTCTGCCAGAACATATTTATGGGTTTGACTGATTGTGAAACTGATAGTCTGTAATGGTCTCCTCCGCACATCTTCAGTCAGCTACTCTGTCAGGGACTTGAGGGTGCGTCTTTTCTCTATCATTCTATTGGGAGCAGAGGAAAGGTCATGCTCTGTGAAGGCATGGCAACCCCAGCCTGCTAGCTAGCTTGTCGGGTGGCTCTTGCGTCATTGGTCCCATGTTGTCTGGGCCAAATCAGCTGACTAGAATGGGCCTGGTGTGTAGAGTCTTCACTTACCCGGAAGCACGGTATACCAAAACTTTAGGAACTTTTTCGATACTAGGACCTGATAACCGGTTCGGTAGTAAAATGTGTGTTACTTTCGGTACTTATGTAAAATGTGTCTCACGTCGTCTACTAATTGAGAGAGGCTCATGTCCGTCTATCAGCGCAGCCAATGTACCCTTACAGCGAGAGAGTACCATGCCTGCTCCACTTCCTCAGTGCTAGTTCTAGTCTGTCCCACTGCACACCACTAGCGCCACGAGAGATTCTGGGTTTGAGTCCAGGGTCTGTCGCAGCCGGCTGCGCCGAGGAGACCCATGGGGTGGCGCACAATTGGCCCAGTGTCGTCTGGGTTAGGGGAGGGTTTGGCCGGCAGGGATGTCCTTGTCCCTCCACGCACTAGCGACTCTTGTGGCGGGCCGGGCGCAGTGCACGCTGACACAGTCGCCAGGTGTGCGGTGTTTCCTCTGGCACATTGGTGCGGCTGGCTTCCGGGTTAAGTGGGCATTGTGTCGTGAAGCAGTGCGGCTTGGTTGGGTTGGGTTTTGGAGGAAGCACGGCTCTCGACCTTCGCCTCTCACGAGTCCGTACGGCAGCTGCAGCAATGAGACAAGACAAAAGCTGTGGCCCTTGCTGCGCAAGGTTAATAACTACTCCAAATCTAAAAGCGAGTGACATTGGAAACAGTATTAGCGCACACCCAGCTAACTAGCTTGCCATTTCACATTGGTTACACCAACCATTAGGCTGATAGGCTTGAAGTCATAAACAGCGCTGTGCTTGCGAAGAGCTGCTTGCAAAACGCACAAAAGTGCTGTTTGAATGAATGATTACGGGCCTGCTGCTGCTCAGTCAGACTGCTCTATCAAATCAGACTTAATTATAACATAATAACACACAGAAATACAAGCCTTTGGTCATTAATATGATCGAATCCTGAAACTATCATTTAGAAAACAAGACATTTATTATTTCAGTGAAATACGGAACCGTTCGTTATTTTATCTAACGGGTGGCATCCCTAAGTCTAAATATTCTTGTTGCATTGCACTACCTTCAATGTATGTCATAATTACGTAAAATTCTGGCAAATTAGTTCGCAATGAGCCAGGCAGCCCAAACTGTTGCATATACCCTGACTCTGCATGCAATGAACGCAAGAGAAATTACACAATTTCACCTGGTTAATATTGTGCACACCCAGCTAACTAGCTAGCCATTTCACATCGGTTACACCAGCCATTAGGCTGGATTAGTAGTTATAACTAGTGATTATGATTGATTGTTTTTTATAAGTTAAGTTTAATGCTAGCTAGCAATTTACCTTGGCTTCTACTGCATTCGCGTAACAGGCAGGCTACTCGTGGAGTGCAATGGTTAGAGCGTTGGACTAGTTAACTGTGCGGTTGCAAGATTGAAACCCCTGAGCTGACAAGGTGAAAATCTGTCGTTCTGCCCCTGAACAAGGCAGTTAACCCACAGGTCCTAGGCAGTCATTGAAAATAAGAATGTGTTCTTAACTGACTTGCCTAGTTAAATAAAAAGGTATTTAAATAAATAAATAAATACAATACAATAAAATATATATTTAAATAATCGGAAATCGTCGCCCAAAAATACCGATTTCCGATTGTTATATAAACTGGAAAAATCGGCCCTAATTAATCGGTCGACCTCTAAAGAATGGTACCAACACATCCCCGAGAGTAACTTCTCCCAACCATCCAGGAACAGTTTGGTGACGAACAATGCATTTTCCAGCATGATGGAGCACCTTGCCATAAGGCAGAAGTGATAACTAAGTGGCTCGGGGAACAAAACATCGATATTTTGGGTCCATGGCCAGGAAACTCCCCAGACCTTAATCCCATTGAGAACTTGTGGTCAATTCTCAAGAGGCGGGTGGACAAACAAAAACCCACAAATTCTGACAAACTCCAAGCATTGATTATGCAGGAATGGGTCAACAGTCAGGATGTGGCCCAGAAGTTAATTGACAGCATGCCAGGGCGGATTGCAGAGGTCTTGAAAAAGAAGGGTCAACACTGCAAATAGACTCTTTGCATCAACTTCATGTAATTGTCAATAAAAGCCTTTGACACTTATGAAATGCTTGTAATTATGCTTCATTATTCCATAGTCTAAAGACACTGAAGCAGCAAACTTTGTGAAAATTAATATTTGTTTCATTCAAAACTTTTGGCCACGACTGTAGATATGGTTAAAGTGACTATGCATATATGATGAACAGAGAGTAGCAGTAGCGTAAAAGAGGGGTTGGCGGGTGGTGAGTGGGACAGAATGCAGATAGCCCGGTTAGCCAATGTGCGGAAACACTGGTTGGTCGGCCCGATTGAGGTAGTATGTACATGAATGTATAGCTAAAGTGACTATGCATATATGATAAACAGAGAGTAGCAGCAGCGTAAAAAGAGGGGTTGGGAGGGGGGTGGCACACAACGCAAATAGTTTGGGTAGCCATTTGATAACCTTTTCAGGAGTCGTGGCTTAGGGGTAAAAACTGTTGAGAAGCCTTTTTGTCCTAGACAAAAAGTCCTAATTCTGTAAATGTATTGATTGTTGCTGAATCTTGGCCAGGTCTCCCTTGAAAAATACTCTGTCTCAATGGGCTTTTCCTGGATAAATAAAGGTTAAATTAAAAAAATTGCTTTGTATTTTGTACATTACATAATAACTGAAATGCATTAGTGGTGCTCATAAATCAGCGTTCCAATTATTTCCAGAGACAGGCTCATTAGTAGTAGCGACTCAGCTCTATATTTGTGTTGTATTCCACCCACCCACACAAAAACAATTTTACCAAACAAAACGCATGGATGAAGAGGACAAGCTTAGGTTTTCAAGAAAGGGGGGGGGTTATGACCAAAACCAAATATAACCATGTCTTCATAAAAACTAAAAAGAAGCTTCTTAGGATTAGGCAAACGCTTCGATAGTCAGCATGTTGTTCATTTAAAACCAAGTATCCATTATGTGTAAGAGCCACAAATCTCCACGGAGAACATTCTGTCATCACACGCAACATGCAGACAGACTACAGAGTTCACAAACACTGGTTTAGCTCCTACATCTTGGCCCTGGACGCAGCTGCGTACCGTCGTCTCTCTGTAGCTGGCTGGCTTTACTATTTTACTGCTGGCTGGCTTTACTATTTTACTGCTTGCCAGCGTTTCTACTTCATGTAAACCCATTAAAAAAGTGTGTGTTCGACTTATGCACACACAAAACAAACATTAAATTTGTCCTCACACAGTCTCAGAGTATCCAGGCCAGTCCAGATTTACTCTGTAGCTCCCAGTCCATCGATTCACTTTCCATCTAGTCAATAAATACAGGGGTAAAACAGGCCAAACCACAATGCTGAATGTTTGGCCGAAGGGAAGCCCTGACTTTAGCTTGAAATGTACACTGATAGAAAAACAGGTAAAAGTCGCCACTGGCTGGGCAGAGACTCTGCAGTAGTGTAGTGGCCCCTCAGGTGCATGGACAGGGACCACTCCATCTGAGAGCAATCTGGCCTGGGGGTGCAGAGTGGAGTTGAACGCAATGAAGACAATGGGGAGAGATGAGAGAGGACAGTGTCACTGCAGTGATTAGTCCCATACAGTGCCCAGACCAAACCAGAACCAATAACAAGAACACACAGTCTTCTATGGGAGAAACTTGGGTCTAGTTTAAGAACAACCAGTCTGGCATACACACTCCGCTTCCTCCATCGCCTCTCCTTCCAGAGCTGCTTTAATATTCATCTTGGCCTCACACCTCGTTAATAATCCAGCGAGGAATTGAAGGAACTGTAGGGCTCCCTGTGTGTTCACTAGACACCATATTCTCATTACAAGTCCAGGGTTGGTAAGAGGCAGAGATAAGAGGATACGGAGGATTTCCCAGGTGCACCTGCAAGCATGCCGATCCCTCGCTCATTTCACTGCATCTGGACTGAGGGGTAAAAGACACCAGAGTCACTGAGTACACAGCGGTAGTGTTCCATAATAGACCATGTAAACAGCTAGGCTACTCCACGGCAGGCAACAGCACAATACTAACGTCACCATGCAAGCTCCTCCCCACCCCACACTCCTGGAGCACCATTAGAGTGGAGGGGTTGGGGTGCGAGGCTGTAGAGCAGTAACGAGGACTCCTATCAAGAGCACGTCTAATTAAATCATCTGGAGCTAATCACGGACACAGGGAATTACAGGAGATAATGGCCCAGACTAGCCCTGAACAATGGCCTGTAATCTGGGCTGCTAAATCCCAGACTAATCAGGAACGCACAGCTCAGAGCCTCAGGGCTGGGCAGGGGTTCTGCGGCTGTCCGACTACACACACACACACACACACACAGCAGCTCAATACGAATTACATTGTGGAAATGCTTACCACTCAGGCTGCACTAAAGATAACTAGAGGGCTATGTATAGGCAACCACGGCCTTCCTAGTAGCCCACGAGACTAGCATTTAATATCAACTCTGTACTCAAGATTATGGGGTTGTCGCAAATGATCAAATCATCTCCATGTAAAACAGATTTCCTTGCGGATGTGGACAGCAACATTGTGTTAGGAAGAGCTGATTTCCCTGCAGAATTACGCCGACTGGTGTACATGCAGGGCTGAGGATAAGACCCTAAGCTGTCAAAGTTAGGAGACATCACTTCCCCTTTCATAGCGAGGCAGACATGACCTGCAAATCCTCCTCCTGTTCCTCTACTGCACACATACCACTCCCCAGGCAGTCTGGCAGCTAGCTAAATAAAAGGTTAAATGTAAAAATAAAATAAAAACAAGGGCCTACGGGGACAGGGTGGGAGCAGCATGGTCTGACTACAAGGCTATAATCAACATCATTACACATAACTGAAACTAAGGTATTCCACTGCATCAACTAGGTTAATTGGCAGAAATGAGCTTATATGAACCTAATTTCATTGGCCTATTTCTTCCTGTGTTCTTAGACATTTTACAGCTTATTGTAAAAGAGGGAGTGAGTTGGGCTGTAATAAAAACAGATGCGGGGACCTAAGAAAGCACACGAGGGAAGAAGAAACAAACAGCCAACCAGTCAACAAACAGCCAACACTGGTGAGGGCTCAAGACTCCAAATCGGGAACACTGGAGGGACCCAATGCAAATCTCCAACTAAATAAATTAGGGATGCACGATATCAGCAACAACAACAAAAGCACAGCGTTGACGCAAAGTTGACGTGCATACCTATATAACGTAGCTTTATGACATAATGACGCACAAAGAATACAGCGCTACATGTGCAACACAGCATTCCTAACTTGGCCCACAATGTCTGCTGTGTGGATCTATTTTGACGTTTCAAAGGAAGATAAAAGGCCATATGCAACGTTTGTGCTGCTATTATTTCCTGAGAGGAGAAAGTGAAATCTTTCAAAACAACAAACCTAATTACTCCTTTGAAAGTGTATCACCCCCAGATGTTCAGCAACTACTTAGAACAAAAGCAGGGAAAAAACTAACACTGCCAACAACTAAACGAGTTCAAGTCCAGCAGTCATTTGAAAGAGTAAGAACATTTCAGCGAGACAACTCAAAGGCCAAATCCATGAATGAATTCCAGGTAATGGAATTCATTACCCTTGACAAGCAACCGTTCTCTGTCGTGGATGATGTTGGCTTTCGCCGACTGGTCGAGCCCCGGTACACATTACCAAGTAGGCGCTATTTTTCAGATGTTGCCCTACCGGAGTTACACAGTATTGATGAAACGCACATCCATGAGCTACCTGCTATAGGGGTCACAGCTATTAGCTTCACGACTGACATTTGGACCAGCGACGTCAGCCCCATGGGCATGCGGAGTCTGACAGCACGGTGGGTCGACGAGGATTTCGTACTGAGGAAAGATGTATTGCATGCTCAAGAATGTGCAGGTTTCCATTCCGCTGCTGCCATTTCAATGGCATTTGAGATGTTTGAAACATGAACACACTCCGAGCTCCATTCGAACAACTGACTGGAGAAATAAGCTCATCAACTGCGTCTGCAGCAGACGTGAGACCCTCTGTCATGGCAGTGAAACGCCTGCTCAACAAAACTTCCAAAACAGACAGTGGGGTTAAAACTAGCAAAAGTACTCTACTAGAGACTGTGAACAAGCGATTCGGTGGCATTCTCTCTGTGCCTCTAATGTGTCGCCACCATGCTCAATGCTAGGTACAAGGACCGCTACTTTGATGCAGACAAGAAACAGGGTTTACGTGAAATGTTGTTAGAGACACAGCAGGACAAGATGGAAACAGACACAGTGCCCACCGAGGAAGAGAGGCCACGGACAGAACTGTTTGACATGTATGATGAAATCCTGGTTGAGAATGAAACGACTGAACAAATTAACAATGAAACAGCACAGTAAGTAAGTGAAAGAAAAAGGTTTTGATTATGTTTAACTGGTGTAGCGGTATTTATTAGAGAGGGGTAAAGAAAGATTTTGTTCGGGCGCCAGGCAGGTATCAACCATGCCGAAAGGAAAAGATTAGAATAGAGAGAGTACCACTACCAGACCCACACACATCAGCAGAAGAGACTGCCTAGAGGGTAGCCTGTTTACCAGATAGCCAGTGGAGAGAAAAAAGAATACACACCATATAAAACCCACATCACAGCACAGGGGTAACCCCAACAAGAATACCTCATACAATAATACTAATACTAATAATGGCAGAGCAATTCAACAGCAACTTCATACAAGAACGAACCCAGTAATCAACATAGGGGTTTGCAATAATCTGTATTATTTTCTAGTGGATGAGTGTAGAGGGTATGAATGTGGGGGGTGTTCATCGACACAACAAAGGCCTTAAAAATGTCCACAGTCTTCTCGGCCACATGTCATTAGTACACCTCAATACAGTTCACATAACAATACACAACTTGCAAGCAACCTCCCTTTTAACTAAAATGTCCAAATAATTCTGGCAGGGCAATAATAGTCCAGCTCTAATGAACTTCAATGGGAAGTGCATTGGAAAAATAGAGAGTCTGTTGCAGAGTAAAGCACTGGAACGATAGAGGGAAGAGAAAAAGAGAAAGAGAACAAGAGAGATCTTAGCTGTGGTCTTCAGGCGTGCAGGTGTACTGTTTGACTGTCCGATGGTTTGTTGGTTTGTATGTTAAAGCTTCGCAACAATGTTGCTACTAATCCATGCGATCCATAACGGGCGTGGTCCCAAACGAAAACAACCACGACCTAGAGCGATTACACCGATGATTGAGTTAAATACTCTATAAACTACACACGCTGAAAACAAACAAAACTTCTGTAGCACAGCACACACAATCAAAACTGTCGCGCCACCAAAGAGCCCCTCCCCAAAGAGCTGAATGAGCTCTCTTCATTCCTTCCTTCCTTACTGCTCATGCGCTCTTAAAGTGGCAGTGCACGGTGAAGGCTCCGTGCAGATTTCGCCACACTCCTCCCCCCATGAAAAAACAATGCCTGTAGAAACAGAGGATGCAGGCTTTGACAGGTTCATGTTCCTGCTACACAAAACCAGGGAAGTCCTCATCAGAGTCCTCCACGAAGAGGTCCTGCAGGTGTTGCTTTTGCCTGCGATCCAGCTCTTCTGCCGTAGGGTAGCAGGGCTTTAGGTCAACAACATGCACTGTCCTGACATCTTCCCCAGTGTCCTCCAAACAGACCAAGTAGTTCACTGGTCCCAACTGCTGCACTACACGGTATGGACCTTTCCATCTCGAAGCTAGCTTGGCAGTGAACTTCTTAGATGCCTTTGACAGATGATGTGAACGTACCCAGACACGAGACTGGGGTGGAAAACACACGTCTCGTCTATGTTTGTCATAGTTTCTCAGCTGTCGTTGTTTGGCTTTGGTTTTGCTGGCCTCCACCCTGGCTAGCAAGGTGTGGTGGTGTTGTACGGCATCAAACGCTGGGCAGTCAGGTGAAACATTCGAACTTTGCAAGACTCGGTCCATCTGACCTTTTAGTGGTCTTCCCAGGTGGAGTTCGGCGGGAGTGACCCCAGAAGTCTCCTGCACGGCAGAGTTCAGTGCAAAGCGAAATTCAGGGAGATGCTGATCCCACCTTGTGTGCTGATCCCCCACGAATGAAGCAATCATCCCCTTCAGGGTTCGGTTTACCCTCTCGGTCAGGTTGGTCTGAGGATGATAGGCTGTGGTCAACTTGGCAATTACTCCCCAGTAGGTACAGAGCTCTTTGTAGATTCCTGATATGAACTGCGGACCACGGTCAGAGAGGATTTGGTCTGGAATCCTGAATCTGGTAAAGACCTCCCTTCTCAGAATTAGAGCAATGGCTGATGCAGTGGCTTTGCGGAGGGGAAACAACTCCACCCAGTGTGTGTAGTAGTCCACTACCACCAATAAAAATTAATTCCGTGTCCCCCGGCTGGGAGGAAAAGGTCCCATGAGGGAAGAACAGGAAGTCTAGGCCAAGGACTACAGCAAATGCAAGGCTTGAATCTGCAATAATTGCCACAGGAAGGTTAATAGTCTCACCATGCAGTTTTATTATTATACTAATCCAGCCCAAGGGAGTGGTAGGTTCTCCATTGGCCAAGTACAATGGTCCCTCCTCCCATGTTCGTAGCTCCTCATGAGGTAATGCCATGTTCTGCCACAGGGCCTCTTGCATCAGGGTGTAAGATGCCCCTGTGTCGATTATGGCCTTCCCTCTCCAGTTCCTAACAGTCAGAGGAACCAATAGTTGTTGCGGAATAGGAATAAGACCGCTAGCTGTGCTGTCTAAAGGCTTCATGGTGGGCATTAAGGCTGACCCAATTGTATGCAAGCCACCACGCCTGTGCAGACTTTCAGTCTTCGGTCCTTTCTGACCTTTTCCTGAATCCTGACGCTGGACATAGAGTGGGCAAGAATCTGGAGGATGTTGGACTTTACACCAACACATAACTGGACTTTTGTCCTGGATCTTGGGTACAAATATCTGAGACGGTTTAGCCCCAGGAGAGTTATTGGTATACTGGGATGAGGGAACCGGGTTTTTAGTTTGGAGGTGGTGCTTCCAGTCCTTCTCAAACTGAGTCCCAAGACGCACCAGATCATCCACATTTTGCACACGTTCTCGAAGTTGACTAGCAAGGCGGGGAACCATGTTCTTAAGAAGGAGTGTGACCATCTCCTGCTCAGTAATGTCAGCCTTCCATCTCCTACATAGAACTCGATAGGAGAAGGCAAAGTCCCGTATTGGCTCTGCTTCACCCTGGACTCTGTTACGAACACGTTCCGCCAGTTCATCCCCATAGTCCTTTGAGAGGAAGGCTAAGAGGAATATTTTTTGAAACTCCTCCCAGGTTGACACATGTTCACGGGCTATCTCCCACCAGTCTCTTGCTGTACCATGGAGAACACTGCGGAGGGTGGCTAGAACCTCCAAGTCAGTAAGGGGCCGGATAGAAAGAAAATCATTACACTTAGATAAGAAAAACAGTGGATCAACATCATCTTCTGGGCTGCCAAAAGTGGGGAAAAGTAGTTTGATAGGGAGGGAGCGCTCTAGAGGAGGCATGACAGTGGCAGAGGGAGTTCTGTTGTTTAACAGTATCTTCAGAGGGGTTTTTGTAGTACTACCTGTTCCTATTCCATTACTGGCCAAGCCAGTGGCAGAGGTAAAACCTGAGGGAGGTGCAGAAGATTTGTCCAGAAGGGAAAAGCACTGCATTACCTCCTGGTGCAGCCCTTCCAGTTGAAGGTCTGTGGCCTTCTGTGCTTTTTCCATCTCATTAACGGTGTCCTTTTGAGTCTGTTCAATCAAAAATCGTAGTTCCCCTGTGAGAGAGTTCTTCATGTCCTCCATAACTTCCTTCAGATAAGAACACACTCCCTTCACAACAGAGGCTGACTCCTCTGCTCTCTGTTTTTGTTTTGTTCCTCCTCAAGATAGATTATGACTTGATGATGGTTAGTTTCCATTTGTGTTTTGAACCGGTGCAGTTTTCCTTGAATATCCTGCTTCAGAGAATCTTGTAAATATTTCTGTCTCTGAACAATTTGTTGTTGGTTTTCCTCCATTTGACAGGGAAGGAAATCCAATCTCCTCTGCACATCTGTCTGATGAGCCTCCACACATTCACTGAGTTTGCGAATGGCATTCTCCTGCATTGTCTAACTATGATTGGTGTGTGTCCATTGATGTTCCAGTTGTCCAGTGATCACAGAGACACCTCTCCCAGTCTCTCTGGACAGGGTAACCGGAAGGGTTTGAGGGGAGGGTAATGGTGGAGATGTTATAGGTGAGCCAGAAACCTGGGGATTAGGGTCAGTGCTATCCAACTCCATTAGTTCATCGAGTCCTTCCACAATGAAAGAATCCCAAACATGATTACCATCAGGGGTGTCCACATTGACACAGTATGGGGTTCCAACAAAAGACATGATTCAACCTTGTGTGGATGGTGTCATGGGTGTTTCTCTTCAAGTCCCTGTTCGGGCGCCAATTCTGTAGCGGTATTAGAGAGGGGTAAAGAAAGATTTTGTTCGGGCGCCAGGCAGGTATCAACCATGCCGAAAGGAAAAGAGTAGAATAGAGAGAGTACCACTACCAGACCCACACACATCAGCAGAAGAGACTGCCTAGAGGGTAGCCTGTTTACCAGATAGCCAGTGGAGAGAAAAAAATAATCTTGGGTGGCGCGACAGTTTGATTGTGTGTGCTGCAGAAGTTTTGTTTGTTTTCAGCGTTTGAGTTAAATACTTTATAAACTACAATCATCGGTGTGATCGCTTTAGATCGTGGTTGTTTTTGTTTGGGACCGCGCCCGTTATGGATTGCATGGATTAGTAGCAACATTGTTGCGAAGCTTTAACATACAAACCATCGGACAGTCATTAGACAGTACACCGGCAGGCCTGAAGACCACAGCTAAGATCTCTTTTTCTCTCTCTCTTTCTCTTCCCTCTCATTCCAGTGGTTTACCCTGCAACAGACTCTCTATTTTTCAAATGTACTTCCCATTGAAGTTCATTAGAGCTGGACTATTATTGCCCTGCCAGAAGTATTTTGATTGACATTTTAGTTAAAAGGGAGGTTGCTTGCAAGTTGTGTATTGTTATGTGAACTGTATTGAGGTGAGGTGTACTAATGACATGTGGCCGAGAAGACTGTGGACATTTTTAAGGCCTTTGTTGTGTTGATGAACACCCCCCACATTCATACCTTCTGCACTCATCCACTAGAAAATAATACAGATTATTGCAAATCCTCTGTTGATGACTGGGTTCGTTCTTGTATGAAGTTGCTGTTGAATTGCTCTGCCATTATTAGTATTATTGTATGAGGTATTCTTGTTGGGGTTACCCCTGTGCTGTGATGTGGGTTTTATATGGTGTGTATTCTCTTTTCTCTCCACTGGCTATCTGGTAAACAGGCTACACTCTATGCAGTCTCTTCTGCTGATGTGTGTGGGTCTGGTAGTGGTACTCTCTCTATTCTACTCTTTTCCTTTCGGCATGGTTAATACCTGCCTGGCGCCCGAACAAAATCTGTCTTTACCCCTCTAATAAATACCGCTACAGTATAATCTCAACACCTCCTCAATTCAGTACCACTGTTATAAAAATACAAATGTGTAGTGAAATGAAGAGTGGGAGGAGGTGGGTAGTCTAGTTTAATGCACAACAGATGAAGCAACATCCAACTCGTCCACTGGGGTTCCGCTAGCGGAATGAATTGAAAGTCAATGAAATTGCGCCAAATACAAAACGACAGAAATCTCATAAATCAAATTTCTCAAACATACAAGTATTATGCACCATTTTAAAGATAAAATTCTCATTAATCCAGCCACAGTGTCTGATTTAAAAAATGATTTACAGCGAAAGCTCCACAAACGATTGTTAGGTCACCACCAACTCACAGAAAAACCCTGCCATTTTTCCAGCCAAAGAGAGGAGTCACAAAAAGCACAAATAGAGATAAAATTAAATCACTAACCTTTGAAGATCTTCATCAGATGACACTCATAGGACTTCATGTTACACACAATACATGTATGTTTTGTTCAATAAAGTGCATATTTATATCCCAAAATCTAATTTTACATTGGCGTGTTATGTTCAGTAGTTCCAAAACATGCAGTGATTTTGCAGAGAGCCACATCAATTCACAAAAATACTCATTATAAATGTTGATGAAAATTCAAGTGTTATGCATGGAACTTTAGATACACTTCTCCTTAATGCAACCGCTGTGTCAGATTTTTTTTTTTTTACTTTACGGAAAAAGCATAATCTGAGTACGGCGCTCAAAGCCCAAACCAGCCAAAATAAATATCCACCATGTTGCGCAGTTAACATTAGTCAGAAATAGCATTATAAATATTCACTTACCTTTGATGATCTTCATCAGAATGCACTCCCAGGGATCCCAGTTCCACAATAAATGTTTGATTTGTTTGATAAAGTTCATAATTTATGTCCATACACCACCTTTTGTTAGGGCGTTTGGTAAACAAATCGAAACGCGCGTGCAATCGAAACGCGCGTGCAAAGGTCGGACGAAAATTCCAAAAAGTTATATTACAGGTCATAGAAACTATGTATAGAATCAATCTTTAGGATGTTATCATAAATGTTCAATAATGTTCCAACCGGAGAATTCAATTGTCTGTAGAAAAGCAATGGAACGTGAGTTACCTCTCATATGAAAGGGCGTGACTGAGATCGAGGCTGCTGCCAGACCGCTGACTCACTCCCCTCTCATTCAGCCCCCCTTAACAGTGGAAGCCTAAAGATGGTTGACATCTAGTGGAAGCCTTAGGAAGTGCAAAATAACCCACTGTGAATTCGATAGGGGCTGAGTTCAAAAACTACAAATCTCAGATTTCCCACTTCCTGTTTGGATTTTTTCTCAGGTTTTTGCCTGCCATATGAGTTCTGTTATACTCACAGACATCATTCAAACAGTTTTAGAAAATTCAGAGTGTTTTCTATCCAATACTAATGATAACAATAATAATATGCATATATTAGCATCTGGGACTGAGTATGAGGCAGTTTGCTCTGGGCACGCTTTTCATCCAAAAGTGAAAATGCTGCCCCCTATCCCAAAGTTAAATGACTTTGTATGATTAGTCTGCTGGCATGGTCATCTGACATAGCAAAAGGTTAATAACACTTGCACTTTCTAGGTGGGTTTACACAAACCTCTTGTAGAAACTCCCCATCTCACTTTGGGAGCCCTCAGCAGAGCTTCACTAAGCAAGCAGCTTCAGTGGTAGCAGCAGTAACAAGAGAAATAGGCTAGAAGCTAATACATCCATCCCTGGATGAGGATGTTAGGTTTGTATGCATCCTCTCTTAAAAATGCTCAACTGTTAATGGTGGGCTGCAACGTGTCAAGGGGAAATGTATCATTATTTAATTAATTACTCGAATTGATTTGGTCAAGTGCAACTGCACTCTCTGTTCAGTACGCTCTCTTCTTAGCAGCAGTGCCTCTGTTCTGTTTGGCAGCTGCACGAGTGGGAGGGAGATGTGCGTGTGCCTCGTGGTTTACCAGATCTTTTTTCAGCAGTTTTCCGGAAGATCGCTCCGCGACCCACACACTGCAGCGCTGTCGTTCAGAAGCAGATGATCCGCTCTCAGCCACTGACTTGTCATTCCCACCCCACTCAGCATCACTCACCGCTGTCATCGAATTGACTCAAGCTAGCCACAAGTTCTGAGTGAGCTCAATCGTCATGAAATGCAAATAAAGCGGTGAGTTTCTCTCTATTGGTTTCATACAAACTTGGAGAAATAACGAGGAGCGCCGACAATGTGTTTTGTGCGGGGAAGAGCTTAGTAATGAGTTTCTCAAAACTAACAAATTAAAACAACACGTGCTGACCAAACATCCCCAGCATGACGGTAAACCCGGGGTGTTCTTTCAGAACAGGGCAGAATGCTTCAGGAAACAGGAAACTTCAACAATGGAAGAGTAAGTCAGCTAGCAAGGCATTGTTGTCATTTTAGAACAGGTGATGATGATATTGTAAGCAGAAGTAAGGGAGTACTCGCTCTCATCGTAGTTGATGCGAGTTCCCCCGTTCAAACAATCCCCTTGTACAACAGCTAATAGCTAGCAAACGTTAACGTTCACCAAAGCAAGCAAGCTAGTTACGGAGTGCAACCCTAAGTAACAGTACAGATTAAGTGAGCGGGTGTTAACAAGCATGGTTTGGTGGGTCATATTTCGGAGGACGCATGACTCGACCTTCACCTCACCTGTTGGGGAGTTGCAGCGATAAAACAAGATTGTAAATCACAAAAAGTGTGTAGAAAAAAATAAAAAGTACAGAAACAAACTCAATGCTGAGCATGACCATATAAGGTAACACTGTCAAAAAGTACAGAATATATCTGCTTGTTGAAAACTTCAACCAGCCACACACCTCTCATGTCTTTTCTGATCCACATCTGTGTGATGTGATCAGATTATTCAAGTTCATAATGAAAAATTATGTATTGTATTTTAACAGCAACAGTTCCAACCTAGACTTTTTTTCAACAATCATTTCTACAGCAAGATGTACAGTAGGCCTGATCATTTTCATCTGTATTGTTACTTAGGGTTGCACTATCAAAAACTGGGCCTGTGTGTTTGTTTCCTGTTAGACATCGGTGTGATCAATCAGTTTATTCCCATTTAGAATGAAAACGTATTGTATTTAACAGCAATAGTTCCAACCAAGACAGATATGTAAGAGTGTTTTTAATGGGGAACAATAAAACATTAATCTATTTATATGAGTATTTCGTTTCATTGTTATTTGTTTTTGTCTATATTGCATTTGTTTTAGACAGAAGGGGCAATGAAATGTACCCATATTTACATGTAGTTACATGTTTTCATAAGCTTGGGTCCCAGGAAAACACAGAATTTCTCATTTGGGTCTAATAGGATATGACCGTTCTGCCTTTCGCATGGCCCTGTTTCCGCATGAACGCAACCGCGCTCCCTCTCTGCGATGCCACCCTGACTGACCGCCAATTCACTCAAACTCATTTGCTAGTGAGCTAGAAGAAGAAAAACCTGTCTGGCTCTGGGAACCACCTTTCTCAGAAGAATGATATAAAACGAGCTATGTAATAAAGAGCATATGGCGGGAATTAGGAGGAAAAATAAGGACGGGATAAAGGGAGCGAGAAAGTAAATGAGAGAGAGAGAGAGAGAGAGAGAGAGAGAGAGAGAATGCTGGAGCGGACTGGGGCAGGACACAGGAGAATTGGTAGCCATGGGTGCCCTTGAAATTGCCTGACTCATTACTGCAGCAATGGGACTGTGTGTGGAAAGGGAGCTCAGAGAGAGCTTACAGAGTAAGAGGGACAGAGAGAGCCCTGGTTAACCCCTGGAGGGACACTTCAAAGGCCCACATGCTCCTCTCTTTCCACTGCTTCAAATACCACACAGTGGAGCAGATAAGAGGAAAAATGGTAACACATTGTCATGCTTAACCTCCGTGTTCTGGACCAGATAAGGATGAAATGATAACTGGGGATATGGCAGGTCTAATGGAGAGTGGAATACAGGAGTTCCCTTTAACTGACAGATCTTGCTGGAGGTTGAGCTCTATGGTACACCCACAGACACTCCCAGGATAGAACATCACAGAGCCATTGGAGACTTTGCTAAAGCAAATAGATGTGCTGTACCCTCTCCCACAGCATCCTGCGCATTCCTAAAAATAACGTCTCTGGAGCTCAGTTAGTCTACAAACACGTCCCTGTATGCATAAGTAACCAGGGGCTACAGAACACTTTTCCTCTAGTCTGGGTTTCCTATCACCGCTGTCTGTCTAATGACAAGTGGAGCAGAAAGAGGTTCATGTCCTGGGGCCACTGGAAAGCAGGCAGAGGCTCTCTCTCTAACCTCAAACTCTCCTATCCCAGTCCTAGGCTGCTGTGCTGTTTGTTGCTAATTGGCTACTTGCCAAACTTTTCATTATTTACTTTTAATAACCATTTAAACTCTGCATTTAACCAAATTTACCAACGTCTTAGTTTTTTTCATTCAACTTTTTTACCCCGGACGCTTTATCTGGACATGCTTCTGCAGGACCTCCACCAGCCGAAAAAGCTAAGTAGCAACATTAACTCTATGCCGTCTAATTGCAGTCACTGTACTCACAATATGCACAACAACTATCACCTCATGGTGAGGATAGCAGAGTTGCAAGCCCAGCTTCAGACGCAATCGTTAGGAAAGGGCAATTTAAGTGTGGGAAAGATGAAACAGTGTGTCACCAGTAAGTACAGATAGTAGTATAAATCTGCCCACAAAGTCCTCGCAGCCGGACACTATTCTCAAGGCTTCATTCAGCCGACAGAAACTTTCAACCGGTTCTCCCCATTAAGCAACGAGTCGGAGTCAGAGGCCGAGCCTTCTCAGGTCTCTCCTCCACCCGTTACGGGGTGTGAGCCGCAGAAGCCACCCACCATTAGCTCTGACAAATTGAAAACCCTAGTCATTGGCGACTCCATTACCCTCAAAATTAGACTTAAAGAATTATCCAGCAATCATGCACTGTTTACCAAGGGGCAGGGCTACTGACGTAAATGCTAATCTGAAGATGGTGCTGGATGAGGCTAAAACTGGTGAGTGTAGAGAGTACAGGGATATTGTTATCTACGTCGGCACCAACTATGTTAGGGTGAAACAGTCAGAGGTCACCAAGCGCAACATAACTTCAGCGTGTAAATTAGCTAGTAAGACGTGTCGGCATCAAGTAAATGTCTCTAGCCCCCCTCTCAGTCCTAGCTGGAGGGGTGCTCTCATCTTATCAACATAGACAGGGCTGGAACTCCTCTAGCTCCACAATGAGATGGGTTGCAGGCCAGGTTGCAGGCCAGGTTGCAGGCCAGGCAGCAGGCTGTTAGCCAGCTTGCCAGCTTAGTGGAGTCTGCCGCTAGCACAATCAGTATAGTCAGCTTAGTTTTCCCCATTGAGACAGTGTCTGTGCCTCAATCTAGGTCAGGAAAATCTAAACATGGCGGTGTTCACTTTAGCAATCTCACTGGAATAAAGACCTCCATCCCAGTCATTTAAAAAAAAAAGGAAAAAAAAGACCAAGCGACTTGCAGCTGTAATCGCAGCAAAAGGTGGCGCTACAAAGTATTAACTTAAGGGGGCTGAATAATTTTGCACGCCCAATTTTTCAGTTTTTGATTTTGATTTTGATGCAGCCAAGAGTGATCATGGGCCTCTTGGCTGCATCTCTGATCAGTCTTCTCCTTGTATGAGCTGAAAGTTTAGAGGGACGGCCAGGTCTTGGTAGATTTGCAGTGGTCTGATACTCCTTCCATTTCAATATTATCGCTTGCACAGTGGTCCTTGGGATGTTTAAAGCTTGGGAAATCTTTTTGTATCCAAATCCGGCTTTAAACTTCTTCACAACAGTATCTCGGACCTGCCTGGTGTGTTCCTTGTTCTTCATGATGCTCTCTGCGCTTTTAACGGACCTCTGAGACTATCACAGTGCAGGTGCATTTATACGGAGACTTGATTACACACAGGTGGATTGTATTTATCATCATTAGTCATTTAGGTCAACATTGGATCATTCAGAGATCCTCACTGAACTTCTGGAGAGAGTTTACTGCACTGAAAGTAAAGGGGCTGAATAATTTTGCACACCCAATTTTTCAGTTTTTGATTTGTTAAAAAAGTTTTAAATATCCAATAAATGTCGTTCCACTTCATGATTGTGTCCCACTTGTTGTTGATTCTTCACAAAAAAATACAGTTTTATATCTTTATGTTTGAAGCCTGAAATGTGGCAAAAGGTCGCAAAGTTCAAGGGGGCCGAATACTTTCGCAAGGCACTGTATATATCAAATCTCCCATTCCTCTCAAAAATGTTTGAAAAAGCTGTTGCGTAGCTACTCACTGCCTTCTTGAAGACAAATTATGTATCCGAAACGCTCCAGTCTGGTTTTAGACCCCATCATAGTACTGAGACTGCACCTGTGAAGGTGGTAAATTACCTTTTAATGACGTAAGACCAAGGATCTGCAGCTGTCCTTGTGCTCCTAGACCTAAGTGTCGCCTTCGACACCATCAATCACTATATTCTATTGGAAGCCTGTGTTTCAGATATAAGGAAGTGGATGGTGGCAAAATTTCACTTCTAAACTCGGACAAAACAGAGATGCTTGTTATAGGTCCCAAGAAACAAAGATATTTGCTGTTTGATCTGGTGTGGCAGGTAGCCTAGGGGTTAGAGTGTTGGACTAGTAACCGAAAGGTTGCAAGATTGAATCCCCGAGCTGACAAGGTAAAAATCGTCCGTTCTGCCCCTGAACAAGGCAGTTAACCCACTGTTCCACAGAAAATAAGAATTTGTTCTTAACTGGCTTGCCTAGTTAAATAAAGGTAAAATAAAAATGGAATCTTCATGGTTGTACAGTCATCTCAAAACTGAAGGACCGTGGCGCTACTCTGGACCCTGATCTCTCTTTTGACTTACATATCAAGAATATTTGAAGGGCAGCCCCCCCTCGTAACATTACAAAATCAATAACCGTTTGTCCAAAAATGATGCAGAAAAGATAATCCATGCTTTTGTCACTTCTAGATTAAACTACTGCAATGCTCTACTCTCCGGCTACCCGGATAAAGCACTAAATACACTTCAGTCAGTGCTAAACACGGCTGCTAGAATCTTGATTAGAACAACAAAAAAGTTGATCATATTACTCCAGTGCTAGCCTCTCTACACTGGCTTCTTGTTAAGGCTAGGGCTGATTTCAAGGTTTTACCACTAACCTACAACCCATTGCATGGACTTGTTCCTACCCATCTCTCCGATTTGGTCCTGCATTACATACCTACACATACTCTACGGTCACAAGACGCAGGCTTACTTATTGTCCCTAGAATTTCTAAGCAAACAGCAGGAGGCAGGTTTGTCTCCTATTGAGCAACATTGTTATGGAATGGTCTGTCTATCCATGTGAAAGACACAGACTCGGTCTCGACCTTTAAGTCTTTACTGAAGACTCATCTCTTCAGTAGGTCCTAGTGCTCTTCCATGCCGTGCTGTGGCGTCCCTAGGAGGGGTGCTTCACTCGAGTGGGTTGAGTCACTGACGTGATCTTCCTGTCCAGTTTTGCTCGCGCGGTGGAGCTCTTCGTGGGCTATACTCAGCCTTGTCTCAGGGTGGTATGTTGATATCCCTCCAGTGGTGTGAGGGCTGCGCTTTGGGGATGGGGTTATACCCGGTCTGGTTTGCCCTGTCGGACAGGGCCACAGGGTCCCCAACCCAGTCTCTATGCTACAATAGTCTGTTCTGGGGGGCTAGGGTCAGTCTGTCCTATCTGGTGAAATTCTCCTGTCTTATCTGGTGTCCTGTGTGCTGCTGTTCTGCCTGCGGCTATGGAACCCTGACCGGTTTTCCTAGCCACCGTGCTTCTACATCTGCATTGCTTGCTGTTTGGGGTTTTAGGCTGGGTTTCTGTATAAGCACTTTGTGACATCTGCTGATGTAAAAAGGGCTTTAGAAATACATTGATTTGATCTGCAACCTGACAGACCACATCACAATTAAGGGACTGGCCTTAGTGATTCCAGTTTGTCGATATGGAGCAGAGAAAAATGGGCCTAAAATAAAGTATTCAGACCTCTTCCCCTTTTCCACATTTTATTACAGTACATACAGCCTTATTCTAAAACTGATTAAATTATTTTCCCCCCTCATCAATACCCCATAATGACAAAGTGAAAGCAGGTTTAGAATCTATTGCTAATTTATTAAAAATAAATAACAAAAATAATTTATTTACATAAGTATTCAGACCCTTTGCTATGAGACTCGAAATTGAGCTCAGGTGCATCCTGTTTCCATTGATCATCATTGAGATGTTTCTACAACTTGGAGTCCACCTGTGGTAAATTCAATTGATTGGACATGATATGGAAGGGCACACACCTGTCTATATAAATGTCTAATAGTTGACAGTGGATGTCAGAGCAAAAACCAAGCAATGAGGTTGAAGAAATTGTACGTAGAGCTCCGAGACAGGATTGTGTCGAGGCACAACAGTTCTGCAGCATTGAAGGTCCCCAAGGATACAATGGCCTCCATCATTCTTAAATGGAAGAAGTTTAGAACCACCAAGACTCTTCATAGAGCTGGCCACCAGGCCAAACTGAGCAATTGGGGGAGAAGGACCTTGGTCAGGGAGGTGACCAAGAACCTGATGGTCACTCTGACAAAGCTCCAGAGTTCCTCTGTGGAGATGGGAGAACCTTGCAGAAGGACAACCATCTCGACAGCACTCCACCAACCAGGCCTTTATAGTAGAGTGGCCAGACGGAAGCTACTCCTCAGTAAAATGCACATGACAGCCCACTTGGAGTTTGCCAAAAGGCACCTAAAGGACTCTCAGACCATGACAAACAAGATTATCTAGTTTGATGAAACCAAGGGTCACATCTGGAGGAAACCCGGCACCATCCCTACAGTGAAGCATGGTGGTAGCAGCATCATGCTGACTTGCCTTGGTAAATAAAAGGTTACATTATTTTTTTAAATATATTTTTTAAATGCTGTGGGGATGTTTCTCAGCAGCAGGGACTGTGAGACGAGTAAGGATTAAGGTTAGGATGAAAGTAGCAAGGTACAAAGAGATCCTTGATGAACCCGATCTAACATCTCTGGAGAGACCCGAAAATAGCTATGCAGCGATGCTGCCCATCCAACCTAACAGAGCTTGAGAGGATCTGCAGAGAGGAATGGGAGAAACTCTCAAAATACAGGCGTGTCAAGCTTGTAGCGTCATACCCAAGAAGACAACGCTGTAATCGCTGCCAAAGGTGCTTCAACAAAGTACTGAGTCAAGGGTCTGAATACTTGATATTTCAGTTTTTATTTTTGCTTTATCATTATGGGGTATTGTGTGTAGCTTGATGGGGGGGGGGGGGGGGGGGGGGGGGAACAATTTCATCCATTTTATAATAAGCCTGTAACGTAACACAATGTGGGGGAAAGTCATGGGGTCTGAATACTTTCCCAATGCAATGTCCAGCCACAAACATAGCATAAGCAATCTCCCAGTCTGTTTCAGATGGCATTAACATGGAAAAAGATTGCACCATATTGCATCAAACAAAGCTGTCCACCCACAAACACTTCAGTCAGAGATGCAATCCAAAAGACAAGAAGCCTCAATGGCCAGACTTCAGACTAATAAGGCTAAGCCAATGACCAACTAAACTAAACATTATTTCCAATTGTGTATTTGTAAAAGGGGTTGATCTGCTCTGAATAGTTGGGGAGATGCGATCATGCTAGCCATGCCCTCCTGTGTGAACAGAGACACAAAGCTCCTACGCAGAGTGCATTAGTTCCCTCTGAATCTCTGCTCCCTCAAGCAAATGGCAGAACTGACAACAAATCCTTCTCTATCCCCACCTTAATATCCTTTACATTGAAAAGCACATGCAGAAAGTGTGTGTGTGTGTGTGTGTTGGAGGACATGCCATCTACCACATTATAGATTTGACTGCAGCATGGATCCACAGGGGACAGGGATGACAATCTGCAGGAGCAAAGCCCCCTGACATCAGCAACAACAACCAACAAGACTGTTGGCCTGCCTGCCTGAGGTCAGAGCAGTGGAGTGCCAAGCTAAGGAGATTACACCCTCTTTCTCCCAGCCCAGAGCCCAGAGAGTAGCTCCCGCCACAAGCCAACCAAAGCCCTGGCTGGGCTCATCTGTGGCCAGGGCCAGGCAAACAGACATCACTTATCTGGCTCAACATATAGGCTATTTTTAAAGCATTCAGTGCAACACCAAAATGTTTGCACCACTCCCCATGGTAAATTGCAGCGTAAACAACAAGGTAACCAGAGACATTTTGCTCTATCCTCACAGTCTTCCAGTCGGGGAATGGGCAATACAGCGACAGTAAAGTAACCTAAACCTAAAGTAACCTAAAAGCAAGCAACGCTGGGCAAATTACTGCTCCAAACTCTGCTTTTCAATTCACCTCTCAAAATACATCAATCTTTTAACGCAGGGCAGTAGAGCGGGTGAGTGAGTCAGTCAGTCAGTCAGCCTGAAGCTATTTTTCGGTGGTCTGTACGGCTCAGTTGGTAGAGCATGGTGCTTACCCTGCCAAGGTTGTGGGTTCGATTCACGGGGAAACCCATACGGAAAAATGTATGCATGCATTACAAAGCTGCTTTGGATATAAACGTCTGCTATGTTATATTATTATAAGTATATATTACAATAATAATAATTTCCTACTGGTGGCCTGTTGTACAGAGGAATGCTCTCTGACTGAGAACCTCATGGCGCTTGCAGTGTCATTACAGCCAGAGAGAGAACAAAAGGAAGAAAGGCATCCCACCCAGCAACATATCCCCTTAGGTCTCAGCTGGCAAAACCCTAGATCACTACCACTCGACAGAGACTTCCCACCTGGCACTTCAAGTGCCTTCTGAGTTGAACATTGCTTTTAGGCACCTTCGTTCATCACACCTTGACACTTCTTACTCAGAATGATCAGGGTTTGTGTTCAATGTGAACTTTGTACCCACAGGCAAAACCATTGAACAATGTGTTTCAACCGTCCAACTGGTGTTCGTTAGCTAAAATCAGGGAAAGAAACAAAACTGAAAAGACAGAACATGTTTGCCAATAAGTCGAACAACATTCCTGTTCCTTTCGTTTCACTTTAACAAGAAATGACAATCCGAACACAAACACTTGAAACAGAAGTGTGCCAAA
Source organism: Oncorhynchus mykiss (assembly GCF_013265735.2). Taxonomy (NCBI): domain Eukaryota; kingdom Metazoa; phylum Chordata; class Actinopteri; order Salmoniformes; family Salmonidae; genus Oncorhynchus; species Oncorhynchus mykiss. Next base: position 44,142,229 of record NC_048571.1, read on the forward strand.
CTCATAGGGGCCAAAAGTCACTTGTTTCCAATGGAGACTTATTGGTACCTCTCTTCTCTCAGAGTCCTGTAGATCTGGGCAGCTTCTTAACCTCCTGTCGTAATACTAAACGTCACAACAGTTGCTGTTGGAAAAGGCTCCAAGTTGAGAAACTGTCCAAGAATGTTGTACCAATTAATTCTGCATTGAGATTACACTGCTCTGACCTTTTTTCATGCTCCAAGGCAGCCTGGATAAACCTAGACAGACGGTTTTTGAGGCTTGTCGAGTTCAGTTCCCAGTTCATAATGGCTGCAAGCAGTCAGCAGCAAGTAGACTATTTCAATTGAACTCGGGGGAAGACGTTGTGAAATAGGGTACTACCTTCGACTCTCACGTACTCAACATGAATATATTAAAAATAGGTTCTCTCTCCTCCCGAGTCAGACATAAGCAATACGGGGATAACATAAAGAACAGTCAGAGCCTGCTGCCGTCCCACAGATAGGCTTAATGCTTGCATTTTACAGCCACATGAATGTAGCACATTTTTCTTCTACTTCCCCTTCCAGACTCCCACCTGATACAAAGATTAGGGTATATTACACATTTCCGTCATATTTCTTGACATCTTACCAGAGTCTAATTTAGCCAAATTTGCCAGTTAAGTACATATATGTCCTTGTCATTTAAACATTTTTTTAAATTCTGTGTATTTTAATATTTTCAAATAATGTGGCCTGAATCAATTAATTCTATTCAAAGTATTTGGAAGTATGTTCAAATCATTTCCTATAAATAGCCTGCTAGTTGAAAGCATTTTCAAATACTATTTTCAGATACCTGGGTTAAATGCACAAGAGTGTGTTTGAGTCAGTGTATTTTCAAATACTTTCCAAGTGTATTTCCAAATACATAACAATATTAAAACTACTTGTCATTTAAAATAAATAGCAAAATACTTACTTCCAAATGCCTTTGAAAGTAATGAAAATACCCTAAATAGTATCTGTTAGCTACTAGACTAACTGACCTTCACATCAAACCCAACACCATAAAAGTGTATGCAATTACATAGTACCCCCTTCCTAAAATACCCACTACACTGAGCAGCATAATTGGTGTGGCTATGCAAGACCGTGATACTGTAGTTCTTGTCAGTAAGAAGATACTGTACTACCACATTCAATCCCTAAAGACTTCGTGTGTCAGTGTGAATTACTGCAGTAAGGAGATTGTGTAAACCTTTCAGACGAGTGCCTGAGTGTTGGTAAGCATAAGCCCTCAGGTCTGGTCCTTATCAGAGTGGTGTTGACCAACCACAGTGTGAATCAAGTGTTTCCGTTCAGCAGTATCACAACTAAGCTCTAGTCAGACAGTGGCTCGGGACAAAGAGTGGGTCTCTGTAGCTGCCTTGAGTGTTGACGGATTTAAGGGTTTAATACACAAAACAAATGGGATTGGACTTGTTTAACAGTACAAGTACTGTTAAGCATACTGTACTTCAATGGAGTGCAAAGAAAGAGAAGAGAACAGGATTAGGCTGACTGCTATGCCAGTGTTATGGGATTGGGTCTCTGTGGGACTAATCCAAGTGTTGAAGAAAAGGCTAACCGTATTAAATTGACACCAAGTATGTCGTAATATCTGCAACATCAAAGGGAAATAGATTGAATTGTTGCTCTATACCCCATCATTAGTCTATACAGAGATGCTATTTGGAATTTCAGACTATATTTGTAATGAAAATCTCATATGGCCTTATTTTACCGTTCTTTGTTACGCTGCCTGAGGGCAAAGACGGTGTGTTATTTTGCAAATCAATGGTTTGTCCTCCATCGTTTGGCAGAAAACTTTTGTATATCAACAAACTATTTACAATTTCTGTCTGTTCCACTCCATTTCCCCCTAATTCATCCCCTGGGCCCCGACTATGACCAACACTGTTACCACTAATAATTCTGGACACCTCAGGGTATGTACTGGAGGAACTGACCTGTATCTCCTCGTAGGCCTCGTCAATAGTGGTGACCTGATGCTGCTCGTGTAAGGCTGGCTCGTCACAGAAGAAACACACCAGGCTCTTGTCGCTGAGGCAGAAAAGCTTGACCTTCTCGTGGTCCTTGCAGGGATAGGAGCTCCTCTGCGCGTTGAGGATGGCGTCCAGCGGGAAGGCTGAGTAGCGCTCCACGATGTTGGACAGCTTGAGGCTTGGGGAGAGAAGAGGGTCTGCGAAGGTCCTCCTGCACTCAGGACAGTCTCGTACACCGTGGGGCTCCTGTCTGCTCCAGTGCTCAGTGATGCACTTTCGGCAGAAATAGTGCTCACAGCCAAAACTGACAGGGTCCTGGTAGATACTCAGGCAGATGGAACACAGGAGCTCATCCTTCAGACAGCAAGCCATTTGCAAACACAGAGGTTGAGCTGCATTTAACTGCACACTGGCTATACTTTTTTAAGACAATGTTCTGGCTTGTGAGATCAACTCTTGGCAGTTCTTTGACACCCACTTCAGAATCTTGGCCACTCTTGATTTTCCTGTATTTTGTGGGGGGGTGGGGGGGTGGACGCCATATCCATCAGAGCGCTATCCAACAAGCAGCAATTCACATTTATGGGTATACAAAAAAAATATTACATAAAACTGGGTCGCAGTTGTAAATGAGAACTTGTTTTCAACTTGCCTACCTGGTTAAATAAAGTTTAAATAAAACATTTAAAAATGTAAATGAAAACTACATCTGATAAAGGGATCGAGGGCACTGGCATTGCTGACTAGCACTAGGTGCAGTAAACCAGCTATCTTTGCCTTCATATATTGGTAAACAGTAGCCAGCAAGAATAGGCTGGTTGCTGGAAGTTAGCTGTGGTTTGACCAATTGTTAGGAAATGTGAACCACTGTCAATGCTATGGCATCTGTGTTCAATCAAAATGATAGAGATTTTTTTTCACAGCAGGTTACATTTTCCTTGTCTTCTAGCTACTAAGATGGAGTGTCGCTCACAGTAACTGCAGTATTTTTAACATTGATTTTAACGTTACCTGTCCTCCCTTCGACACTGGTCATATCAGCTAACAAGCTAGCTATGTTTCGAAGCTAGCCAGCTACGGCTAACGAATCGACATGTTTAGAAAAAAGTGAGACAGCACCTCCATTTGCCATACAAACTTATTTAGTTAACGTTTGTTACCTGGGTATGTCTGTACTTTACTTCGCTTGTCAGCTAACTCACCGTTCATATTTTTCAGTTGTTAAACTGTCAAACTAACATCAGCTCGCTAGCGTTTGCTATCTAACGTTAATTGGCTACCTCGCGAGCTAGTTATAGCTAACGTTTAGTTGCCTTGCTGGCCAGTTGGATTTGTAAACATTGCTAACATCTGCCTCCTCAATAGGGAAGATCATTTGACAAACTTACCTTAGCAAGTCTCCTAGGGTAACGTTACTTCAAATCAGGGTGCTTTCAACGCGACCCTGTGACCTTTACCAAAACAATCGAAGAAGACTGCTCCACATCATATAAATCATTTCAGACAACCTCACTCACCGCACTGTTGTCACAGTGACAAGCACAACTCCTGAATTTCTGCTCAGGTCCCTTTCAGGAAGGAATGGAATACAGCAACACAGATAAAACAATGAGCCAGATATTTCACCGGATGTATAAATGTGAATCATCTGGTTGGTGTTTCCCATCACACCAAATATGGTGATGAGAGGAAGCCCATTGCCCGGCAGTGGGAGAAAATAGAACTAGATGGAGTTTGGCTTACATTCTGCAAATTTTCTCATCGAAGAAACATTTGAACTCCATACAGTTTTCTGTTTCCAAACCTAGAATCTATAACAAACAGAGTGGACTGCGTTTTGTAGAACCTTTGCCTACGTTTTTAAAAAGTGCGTTGTTTAGAAGGGCGAATTGAGTTAATGCACTTGCGCACTTTACAGAGTAGGCGTTCCCTAACGGAAATATGATAATAAATGCTAGAACACGCCAATAGGATCTCACTAACTCGTGTTTAGCGCTGCCCAATTCCTTGCTTGTTCTGCCCACTATGATTAATTTGCTCCCATTGGAAACGACAGGCTGTGGTCTATCTTGGGTTAATTATAAAACATCTTTGACAGCAATCGCACAAACCAACTGTTCTTCTTCTTCTTTGTTATCATGGCCTTCGCATATTTTCTTTGTGCATGCCGCCACCTACTGTGCGATAGTGCATGTTCAATCAAGTTACAATTGTGTTTTTATTTTAAATAAATAAATAACAATTCCACCACCAACCAAACCTAAACCTATATAACACTATGTTTTTTTATTTAGCTCAACTACTACTACCCAGTTACTTCTCTGCAGCTGCCACTTACACTCATTTAAAAAGCCCACTACCCCATTCCACCACTTTGACCCTATTTGCTCCTTCACCATGCCAACGGCCTGGGATGATGGAACACCCCCACTAAACACACCCTGTAACTCTTCTGAAGTCAAATCTTGTATACCCGAATACTTTTCTCCTGGTGCCACCACAACATCTATTTTCTGTGATTTATGTTTCCCTTTCTTCGGTGTAGTTGATATTGCTATGACCTTACTGAAGTTCAAAACACTCTATGGCCTATCCCTCTGTGCTGACACAAATCTCCTACTCACTGGGATCCTCTCAGGATTCCTCACTCTTGACCTATCCTCCTCTACTTTCTTCACTGCCTCAGCATACGATACCTTCTGCACTACTCTGACTCTGGTCACTTCAACCTGCGTCTCTCGCACCAAACACTTCTGATCCCCAGCAGCAAGGGCACCCCTACAGTTGACACACACAACTTTATCCACCGAAATGACACAGTCCTCTGTCCCATAAACTCCTGCACTCTTCCCACATCTTGGAATCTCCCTCCTACACACTGCTGCGACATGACCATAAACGTTGCACCTGAAACAGCGCAGTGGATTTGGCACAAAAACTCTAACAGGATAACAGATATATCCTAAAATGACTTTGTCGGGTAGAGACTCTGACTCAAATCTCAAAAGGACTGACAGTGACAGCACCAAATGGCAGGCATCGCAAACACCAGGAATCTCCAACTTCAATTGCCCCACCTCACTAAACGCTACCCCATCACTCCTTTCAATGGTGCCTTGTTCCTAAGTGCAAAGCACGAAACAGATCTTGACCCAAATTGCATGACATGGAGCACCTGCTCCCTCTGGTCAGAAGAAAAAACAAACAAATATCACCAGTCCACTACAGATTACCTTCACTGATTCAACAGTACTTAACTCCTTTTCCACCTACCCTGAAACCACAAATGGATCCACCAAAAGGCAAAGGTCCAGTTTCTCCAAGACAATTTTTTATCATGTCCAACGATGCAAAGCGTTGGTTCCAATCTCTTCACCACACCTTACACCTCACTTATTAATTCGCACTCATTCACTTCCATTTCTCCTCCAGAACTCAGTCTGGATCATGGCTCACTCTGTTGGCGCTTGACACCAGTCTTCTTCGACACCCCATCTACATTTTTATCACTATCTTCCTCAGATTCAAATCCAACCTCCTCTTCCTCTATTTCCACCTCCATTCCTCCACAGGAATCCATGTTTCTGTGTCCCTGTCCCAATATTCCTGTTCTTGTTCCATGATTCCTCTTCAGAGCCATATGGCTGCTGCAAAACATCGGCTTCTCACTAGGTTCACTTCAACATTAACTTAACGGGCCTCCCAAGTGGCGCAGTGGTCTAAGGCACTGCATTGCAGTGTTAGCTGTTCCACTAGAGATTCTGGGTTTGAGTCCAGGCTCTGTCACAGCCGGCTGCGACCGGGAGACCCATGGGGCTGTACACAATTGGCCCAGCATCGACCAGGTTAGGGGAGGGTTTGGCTGGCAGGGATGTCCTTGTCCCATCGAGCACTAGCAACTCCTGTGCATGCTGACACTGTCGCCAGGTGCACAGTGTTTCCTCCGACACATTGGTGCAGCTGGCTTCCGGGTTAAGTGGGCATTGTGTCAAGAAGCAGTGCAGCTTGGTTGGGTTGTGTTTAGGAGGTTGCATGGCTCTTGACCTTTGCCTCTCCCGAGTCTGTACAATAGTTGCAGCAATGAGACAAGACTGTAACTACCAATTGGATGTCATGAAATTGGGGAGAAAAAGGGGTAAAGAAATAAAAACATTAATTTAACAAACCGACCCTCTTTGGGTTCCCCTGTCCAGAAAAAGAAATCAACTCCTCCACCTGTGCGAACTATGGGTGTCACACTGCCACATCAAAAGTTTTTGTTCAATCTGTGGTTGCTTATTCACATACACGTTATTTATTGTTGTTAATTGTGTGTTATAAATCATAAGTGATTATGTACATAGATTGCAGATGTTAACGCAAGTGCAGCAAAATGCTTGTGTTTCTAGCTCCAACAGTCCAGTAATACAAAACAATACACACATTATCCAAAAAGTTAAAAAAAAGAAATGAACAAAGATCACAACGAGCGATGTCAGAGTCTAGAATATAAATGTATCAAAGGCGGCTGGTGGGAGGAGCTATTGTAGGATGGGCTCGTTGTAATGCCTGTAATATCAATAATGGAACAGAGTCAAACGTGTGTTCGATACCATTCCATTGATTCCATTCCATCCATTACAATGAGCCCGTTCTCCTATAGCTCCTCCCACCAGCCTCCTCATAACCTCCTGCCAAATATATGACCACATTAGAGACCTATATTTCCCGCAGATCATACAGACCCCCAAAGAATTTGAAAACAAATCAAACATTGATATAATTCCCATATCTATTAGGTGAAATACCACAGTGTGCCATCACAGCAGCAAGATTTGTGGCCCGTTGCCATGAGAAAAAATTAACCAGTGGAGCACAAACAACATTGGAAATACAACCTATATTTATTTATGTTTATTTATTTTCTCTTTCAAACTTCAGCCTATGGCGGCCTCTCTCAGTAGCAAGCCTATGCTCACCGAGTCTGTACATAGTCAAGGATTTTCTTAATTTGGGGTTAGTCACAGTGCTCAGGTATTCTGCCACTGTGTACTCTCTTTGTTTAGGGCCAGATGGCATTCCAATTTGCTCAATTTTTTGGTTGATTCTTTCCAATGTGTCAAATAGTTTTGCTTTCTCATAATTTGGTTGGGTCTAATTTGGGGATCTATGGGCTCTGTGTTTGTGAACGGAGACGCAGAACCAGCTGGCTGAGGGGACTCTTCTCTAGGTTCATCTCTCTGTAGGTGAGGGCTTTGTGGTGGAGTGTGTGGGCAACACTTCATTTTAGGTGGTTGTAGAATTGAACATCTCTTTTCTGGATTTTGGTATAGTCCTAGTTCTGCTCTGCCTGCATTGTTTGGAGTCTTTCTTTCTTTCCCGCAGACCTGCTGTTTCGACCTATACATGCATGGCTATGAAAATCCAACTGACATTGACACTTAAGCAATGTTCCTTCTAAGCTGTGCATGTGCACTGGCGCGCAGTAGTCCTTCTGCTCAGCTCCCCGGGACTGCTGCCTGCTGCACAGAGCACAGAAGAATTATCAGCCCAGGGAGAGAAGCATGCAGTGGCGATTTTAGCATGTAAATCCTGGTAGGGCAAAAAAAACAAAAAATGCAAGCAAAGCCACAACACAACACTAAACAATACTTGAATTGCACTATAACTGTGACAAACGGTTCCCACAAACTGTTAGGACCTACATCAAGCTGTCCCAACAGCAGAGCTTTCTTTTCAGCACCATGGAGTGAATCCTTACCAGCAACACACCTGGCTATCAGCGGAGCCTTGTCTGGCAGCAAAACAGTTAATTCAGCCTCATTTACTGCCTTTTAAAAAGCATAGCTGATATGGCTGACTTGTTTAAACAAATGTGGTTTTTATTGACAATTGAGATGTACAAACTCTGGCATAAAAGGACAACGAGCAAATCACTTTGATTAAGATATTAATGAGCAAGTTAGGAAGGACGTAGTCAATATAACTATTTGTTCAGCACTTTTGAAATGTACAGTGACAGAATGCAGAACATGGGCCATTCTTACAGTATTCTCCCTGTATACTGAGTCAAAACTGTAAGATAAATTAAGGGGCCATACAATAAGCAGACAATGAAAGCTCTTACAATATTCAATGATTACATTTATCTAAAACAGGCTATAGGCTACATGTGCACCACCAAGTCAGAACAGTAGGCTAAGTTATGAGGGGGAAAGGGACCAAATTATTAGGATGAGGCACATGGGCTACTAACAGCTTACTACACAACATAAACTTAGTATTACCTTCTTAGCTACGGTATACATACAGTGCCTTGCGAAAGTATTTGGCCCCCTTGAACTTTGCTACCTTTTGCCACATTTCAGGCTTCAAACATAAAGATATAAAACTGTATTTTTTTGTGAAGAATCAACAACAAGTGGGACACAATCATGAAGTGGAACGACATTTATTGGATATTTAAAACTTTTTTAACAAATCAAAAACTGAAAAATTGGGCGTGCAAAATTATTCAGCCCCTTTACTTTCAGTGCAGCAAACTCTCTCCAGAATTTCAGTGAGGATCTCTGAATGATCCAATGTTGACCTAAATGACTAATGATGATAAATACAATCCACCTGTGTGTAATCAAGTCTCCGTATAAATGCACCTGCACTGTGATAGTCTCAGAGGTCCGTTAAAAGCGCAGAGAGCATCATGAAGAACAAGGAACACACCAGGCAGGTCCGAGATACTGTTGTGAAGAAGTTTAAAGCCGTATTTGGATACAAAAAGATTTCCCAAGCTTTAAACATCCCAAGGAGCACTGTGCAAGCGATAATATTGAAATGGAAGGAGTATCAGACCACTGCAAATCTACCAAGACCTGGCCATCCCTCTAAACTTTCAGCTCATACAAGGAGAAGACTGATCAGAGATGCAACCAAGAGGCCCATGATCACTCTGGATGAACTGCAGAGATCTACAGCTGAGGTGGGAGACTCTGTCCATAGGACAACAATCAGTCGTATATTGCACAAATCTGGCCTTTATGGAAGAGTGGCAAGAAGAAAGCCATTTCTTAAAGATATCCATAAAAAGTGTTGTTTAAAGTTTGCCACAAGCCACCTGGGAGACACACCAAACATGTGGAAGAAGGTGCTCTGGTCAGATGAAACCAAAATTGAACTTTTTGGCAACAATGCAAAATGTTATGTTTGGCGTAAAAGCAACACAGCTCATCAACCTGAACACACCATCCCCACTGTCAAACATGGTGGTGGCAGCATCATGGTTTGGGCCTGCTTTTCTTCAGCAGGGACAGGGAAGATGGTTCAAATTGATGGGAAGATGGATGGAGCCAAATACAGGACCATTCTGGAAGAAAACCTGATGGAGTCTGCAAAAGACCTGAGACTGGGACGGAGATTTGTCTTCTAACAAGACAATGATCCAAAACATAAAGCAAAATCTACAATGGAATGGTTCAAAAATAAACATATCCAGGTGTTAGAATGGCCAAGTCAAAGTCCAGACCTGAATCCAATCGAGAATCTGTGGAATTAACTGAAAACTGCTGTTCACAAATGCTCTCCATCCAACCTCACTGAGCTCGAACTGTTTTGCAAGGAGGAATGGGAAAAAATGTCAGTCTCTCGATGTGCAAAACTGATAGAGACATACCCCAAGCGACTTACAGCTGTAATCGCAGCAAAAGGTGGCGCTACAAAGTATTAACTTAAGGGGGCTGAATAATTTTGCACGCCCAATTTTTCAGTTTTTGATTTGTTAAAAAAGTTTGAAATATCCAATAAATGTCATTCCACTTCATGATTGTGTCCCACTTGTTGTTGATTCTTCACAAAAAAATACAGTTTTATATCTTTATGTTTGAAGCCTGAAATGTGGCAAAAGGTTGCAAAGTTCAAGGGGGCCAAATACTTTCGCAAGGCACTGTATCTACCTGGTATATTACATCATTTATGCAGCAGCATACAATACATTTTTGGACTCACTTCAAATCCAATCCAATCAAATCACATTTGAACAGGAAGATGGTGTGGCGATCCTTCTTGTGGGCAAATTTTGTCATGAAACTTTTTCATCAAAGTCTGGCATTCTTTGGATTTTTGGTGTTTTAAAAACAACTGGGAACTCTGGAAAAAACAAGGTTGAATCATGACATCAGTGTTCTTCAGGTTTGAGCTCTAGAAAGAGGCCTGGGCTCCCAGTTGTCTTCAACTCACTGAAGTCTGACATTTCCCCGATTCGAGTTTCCAGTTGTTATGAACGCGGATTGACAGTATGGCCAATGTATTCAAACTTTTCTGGCCCATGGTGTTGAATATTTATCCTTTTAAGCTTGAAAAAGAGACCCAAACCCAGACTTGGACCACACACCCACTTAAATGGGCTCCAGAGTGGCGCAGCGGTCTAAGGCTGCGCCACTCTATGTTAGAGGCGTCACTACAGACCCTGCTTCGATTCCAGGTTGAATCACAACCGGCTGTGATTGGGAGTCCCATAGGGCGGAGCACATTTGGCCTAGTGTTGTCCGGGTTAAGCCGTCTTTGTAAATAAGAATTTGTTCTTAACTGACTTGTGTAGTTAAATAAAGATAAAACAAAAAGGCTGAATAGCAAGCTAGTTTGCTTTGCAACGCTTGCAGTTAGCCACTGATTCCTCCCAAACCACTCATTGTTGAATTTGTGATTTCCAACATGTTGTTTAATGTTTATGGCCGATGACCACCGATACGGTTTATCTATAATTTCTCTTCATATGACAAGGATTGAAAAGGATTAGCCAGTAGATTGTTGACGTGATTCATGATGATGACTGCTTGTCTAGCTTGATAGGTAAGATTTTGAAAGTATGATGTCGACTTGATCAGTCCAAGCTATATAACGTGATTTGGCGTAATATTATGTGTGACCTTGAGCCTTCTTGGATGGGCGCTTCTAATGTAACTCAATGGCAGCACCCAAGGGGCTTGAATTTTCGAGCTCTCCCCGTAGATTTTGTAGATGAGCGACAGAACACTGAGCCAATCACGGCGCAACTAGAGAACATTACCAACACTACACTCCGTATTTTCCGCTGGCTACCCCACCACCACAGAAAGCACTGAGCTTGGCTGAAACACCTGCATTTTGGAGCTGCCTTATTCAGAAAAGCTCTGCCCCACCTGGCCTGAATGAGGGGTTGCCACTGATCAACGCAATATTAGCCACTTTCAATGCCACATACCGAAACAAAACGAACTATGCAAGCGATTTTGTTGTAGGCAGAACGCATCTGAGCTCGATTCGATTGCACAAGACTCAGCCTGTACTCTACACAGACCGTTGCCACATAACCAATCAGCGGTGCAGTAGGCCTATATGCAAATAGACCATTGCCATATATGGATCTATGCATTTACTTTGAACTTGGACTGTGTTTATAGCTGTGGTCGTGGGTAGATGCGCTTGTTTTGAGATCAAAGCAAGAGCTGCATGTAGCCACGTGTGCACATTTTGTTCATATCCGTTGCTAGTTAGTGAGTCATTAGCTCAGTTATAGAGAATTTACAGTCAGCAACAGGGGAGTGATTGCTTCCTGCAAGAGCACAAAACGTGTACATTTCTAGACATCTTTGAAAAGCAAGTCAGGAAAATAGTTTTTGTCATTGTCTTCAAATCAAATCAAATGTCATTAGTCACATGCAAAAGGTGTAGACTTTACACTGAAATACTTATCTAGCCGACAGTGCAGTTTTTTAAAAATTGGATAAGAATAAGAGATAAAAGCAACAAGTAATTAAAGAGGAGAAGTAAAAAATAACAACATATACAGAGGGCTGCTGGTACAGTGTCAAGGTGCTGGGCACCAGTTAGTTGAGGTAGTATGTACATATAGGTAGAGTTAATTAAAGTGACTATACCTAGATGACAACAGAGAGTGGCAGTGGTGTAGAGAGAGGGAGATGGGGCAATGTGAATAGTCTGGGTAGCCATTTGACGAGATGTTCAGGAGTCTTATGGTTTGGGGGTAGAAGCTGTTTAGAAGCCTCTTGGACCTAGACTTGGCGCTCAGGTACTGCTTGCCGTGTGGTAGCAGAGAGAACAGTCTATGACTAGGGTGGCTAGAGTCTTTCACAATTTTCAGGGCCTTCCTCTGACACCGCCTGGTATAGAGGTCCTGGATGGCAGGAAACTTGACCCCAGTGATGTACTGGGCTGTTTGCACTACCCTCTGTAGTGCCTTGCGGTCAGAGAACAAGCAGTTGCCATACCAGGCACTGCAGCTGTAGAACCTTTTGAGGATCTGAGGACCCATGCCAAATCTTTTCAGTCTCCTGAGGGGGAATAGGTTTTGTTGTGCCTGCTTCACGACTGTCATGGTAAAGGAGGTGCAGCTGTTTTTAGGCTTGGACAATTACTACCAGAGGTTTATCCGGGGTTTTGGGCAGGTGGCTGCTCCCATTACCTCACTGCTGAAGGGGGGACCGGTGCGTCTGCGGTGGTCGGCTGAGGCGGACAGAGCGTTTTGTCGCTTGAGGACTCTGTTTACCGAGGCTCCCCTGTTGGCCCCTCCGAATCCCTCTTTGGCATTCATGGTGGAGGTGGACGCATCCGAGGCTGGGATTGGAGCCGTGCTCTCACAGCGCTCGGGTGCGCCACTGAAGCTCTGCCCCTGGGCTTTCTTTTTGAGGAAGCTCAGCCCGGCGGAGCGAAACTATGACTTGGGGGACCGGGTGCTGCTGGCTGTTGTAAAAGCTCTAAAGGTGTGGAGACATTGGCTTGAGGGGGCTCAACACCCTTTCCTCATCTGGACTGACCGCTGTAATCTGGAGTACATCCGGGCGGCGAGGAGACTGAACCCTTGCCAGGCAAGGTGGGCTATGTTTTTCACCCTATTCAGATTTACAATATCGTATAGACCAGGTTCCCAGAACGCTAAGGCAGACTCACTGTCCCATCTGTATGATACAGAGGGGCGGTCCATTGATCCCACTCCCATACGTCCGGCCTCTTGTCTGGTGGCTCCGGTGGTGTGGGAAGTGGACACGGACATCGAGCGGGCATCTCGGTCACTCCACCTCAGTGTCCGGCTGGACGGAAGTACGTCCCGCTTGGTGTTCGAGACAGGTTGATTCGGTGGGCTCACACGTTACCTTCCTCTGGTCATCCGGGTATCAATTGGACGGTGCGAAGCCTTAGGGGGAAGTACTGGTGGTCCACTTTAGCTAAGGACGTGAGGGTTTATGTCTCCTCGTGTTCGGTGTGCGCTCAGTGCAAGGCTCCTAGGCACCTGCCCAGAGGGAAGTTGCAACCCCTCCCTGTTCCATAGCGGCCTTGGTCACACCTGTCGGTGGACTTCCTGACTGATCTTCCTCCGTTCCTGGGCATCATCACGATCCTGGTCGTTGTGGATCAGTTTTCTAAGTCCTGTCGTCTCCTCCCTTTGCCCGGTCTCCCTACGGAGGAGACACATAACAACTCCAGAATCTCCCTCAAGTGTTCAATTTGGTTGAGATTCGGTGACTGAGAGAGACACACACGCACGTGCGCGCGCACGTGTGCGCGCACACACACACACACACACACACACACACACACACACACACACACACACACACACACACACACACAGCCTTTAAAGCCCCTATGCTCCTTTGAGAGCCCTCTTTCAGTCACTGAGATCCTTACCTCTAGCCATGGTAGCCAAAATAATGGTCACCTGGGCATTTTTATACATGATGGGATGTTTTAATTGGTTAATTAAGTCGGGAACCACACCTGTGTGGAAGCACCTGCTTTCAATATACTTTGTATCCCTTATTTACTCAAGTGTTTCCTTTATTTGGGCAGTTACCTGGATATTAGATTGATATGTCAAAAAAATGTTTCAAATGTTTCTCGTGTGGGCTATGTTGCTAGCTATGTGATCGCATAGAAAGATGTGTGATCTTATTTCAGTGCGGTACTTGGCTTTGATTTTGACTATTTCTAACCTGAAACGATCAAAGTTTATACTGCTGGTAGAACATGAATGGGGGAACGGGATTTCAAAATAAATATTAAAACTGCTGTTTAAAGTTTTTATTAACAACGCATATAATACAATAAGGAAGGGAAGGGGATCTAAGGGACAGTCCCTCACGGAGGGATGTTGACTGCGGTCACGTGGGTCGTACTGAGGTACAGATGTAAAAATCCCTCAATCTGCTGTTGTTGCCCATTCAAATTAGCCCCAAGGTTACCTTGTTAAATCTTGTTCATTCTCTTAAATGAAATGCCATGACTGTTTTCTCATTAGCTGGGAATGTTATTTGACATGTCTGATGATACAACATACTTTGGTGACATAGTTATCAACCTACTGCATACCCCTTAAAAAATACATTTCTGTGTACATGGTGTGCTATTAGCATGCTAACACTCATTAAGACAGACTGGTAGAATAGCTAGCATAGCTAGCCATCGTTAGCATTCACTGGTTTAAGTAACTTTTGAGTGTAATGGAGTTGACTGGGGACTATGACATGCACAGTATATATAATCCCCCCCCCCCCCCCCCCCAAAAAAAAATGTGTGTCCTTAATGCTTGAAATCAGGCTTGGCTACACTGCTTTCAATGGGGAAAGTTTGCTTCCGTACTTTGTTGAAAACATCACTTTGCTGTGTGTACCTATTGGAGCATCAATCAACTTTTTCAACCTTTTTATTACTTTTTAATTATTTTTTTTACTGTAGGCCACTCTAATAATCCAAATATAGTTGCTGGATAATACTAAATCATATTATGTGCATAAACTGTAAAAAAATAAAATATATATATATATATATATATATATATATATATATATATATATATATATATATATTTGTTCCACCAGTAGGTGGTGATAGTATTACAGAAAAACAATACCCTTCATACAAAAATGTCTCATCCATCATTCTTAACTTCTTATTGAGCTGATGTTGAGAATGTATTACTCATGATCTGTTACCAGTCAGTTGCTGCTTATTTACAGAGAGAAAGCACACGATTCAACAGGTGTAGGCCAAAAAACAAAAGAAACAAAGCAGTTTCATTTAGTCTACCATTTCAGTTTGATTAAAAAAAGAGACAAAGAACCCTTACTCTGGAAAGTATAGGCATGCTCTTCCCTCATAAGAATACAAATGAAATATTCTCATATGGCACAGGCCATAATGAATTCCCCCAAAAGTATGGCATGTGTAGGAAAGGTTATTGCCTACTTATGATAAAAGATTTTGGGATACCTTGAGCCGTGTAACATCTACAGTATACTTACAACAACATTCACAGTAATTGCCTACATCATTCACTTATCAATAATTCTTCAAACAGTTAATGACAATCTAAATCAGGTGTTCAAGACTTTCCAGCACAGACAGCACATTATATCAGGGTATATACCAGGGTTTCCCAAACTCGGGTACCCTCCCTGGGTATAACTTATGCAAAACGTGCAAAGTTTGGGAAATCCTACCTGAGGCACATGAACAGTCATTCTGTCTCTCTCTACCAACACAAAGTCACCACCAGTACTTCAAGTAGCAACCATATAACAACAGAGACAACAGTCACAGTGAAAAAAACATCACTAAAACACAATCTATTGCCTGATCCTCCTCCATATGCCTCCAGTCCTCATACATCATTTCCAAACTCCTGTACTTGTGTAAGTGCCTCTTTGCAACTCTCTCGCTGTGGCATGTTCACATACACCTCCTCCTCCCTTGATAAAGGGGTCTCGGGGTCGGCTTGTGGTGAGTCTATCTGGGTGCTGGTAGGTCTGGAGCATAACTCATTTCCTATGTTCACAGGGTAGGTAACAGTGATGTTGACATTAACTAGGGGGACAGATGCCAGAGGGCTGGTGGATTGGGGGCTGGGCTGGGGGGTGCTGGCCAGGATGCTGGGCTGTGGAAGGGTGGACTGGACGGGGCATATTGACAGGCCCTCCAGGCTGTTGGAGCACCCAGAGCCTGACCAGGTCTTAACAGCATCCTGCTGGGTCTCTGCCTGACCGACATTACTGCAGTCTCCTTTCCCCAGCAGACACTATATACATATAGAGAGAGAGAGAGATAAAATATTGAAGCTGTTGAAATGTTCTTGCCTACAACATGCTTTACTACGGTTAAATGGCAACAAAAAAAACTCACTTTAATGGCCTCCTTTCCATTTATATCTTCTGTAGAAGATACACGTATGAACTTCGTGAAGGCTGTAAGAGAACATAGTAAACTTACAGTAAAATGTTGTCATTTTCATAGCCATGTTTGCAATCAATTAAAGGGCTATTACAATCAAGTGTTTAACTCTAAAGCGTTACCTTTCTTGTAAATGATAGTGCCTATGATCAGCAGCAGGAACATAACACCTCCGATAGCACCTACAACTGAAAGATACAAGAGCGGGGGTACAACAAAGCGGTGTAAGTATACGAGAGACGACGGTGGAGAAATGTTCAAACCACGAGAGTGGTCTCTGACAGGTGGACTATATAGCTGCCTGTATTTACCTATCCAAAGGTCGACGCCTGGTGATTTTTCTTCCATTGGAGCGATGACCAGTGGATCAGAGGGACTAGATGTCAGCTTTGAGCCCAGGGTGGTTGGTACTGTAGACATATCCATGCTCTGTAGACTTGATGTGGTATGCTCTTCAACAGAGGGTGGCATTGTGGTCGGTGGGCTTGGAGGTGTGGTGGTTTGGAGGATGGAGACCAGTCGTCCATTTACCTTCGGTCCACACACCGCATCGGTGGTGGCTGTACCGTAAGTCTGTACGTCCCTCCCCTGAGACACACAACTGAGGAGACAGTGTCACAGTCCCCTTGTTAACACCAATGCTGACAGTCCAAATAATTGCTGTGTGTGTGCGTGTCTGTGTGTGTGCGTGCTTGCATGCGTTCGTGTTATGCATGAATGCGTGAGTCACTCACTCTGTGTGGTGCTGACAGATCTGGGTGTAGGAGTGCTGGTCAGAGAAGGTTCCATTGGGGCATGATGCACATTCCACATCCGACTCTGCTGTCCCTGAAACATACACCACAACACACAAAAACGTTTACTCATACTCTTACAGTGAACAGTTGCATTCAAACTTCCAATATAATATTTGACGAGGACAGAAACACGTGGAATCAGTTAGAAATGGTGTCCTACAAGCCTCCTGTCCAGCTGTGGTACCTTCTACAGAGACCCCATGACCAGGCTTGCAGTATGTATAACTGGAACACTCCTTACAGTCCGGGTGTTGGTCCAGTATGCAGTACATCCCAGTCTGGCACGCACACTGGGTCTTGGTGGTGCTGGAGCACTTCTGGACATACTTCAGGCCTTTGTCTTCACGCATAAAGGAATCAAATGCTCGTTAAAGACGACACACGTATCAATGCAGCTGAGTCACTGGAATAATATAACCCACCCACCTGCTGAACACTTGGGACATCTGAAGCATTTTGGGAAGTAATTAAAGGTCCCGCTGTACTGGTCACTAGGACATGGTTCACACGCCGTGTCTGAGGTAGAGCTGCATACAACTTTCCGGCGTGTCCCTGTAATGATATACATGTATAATTTACAGTAATCATCTCAGTACACGTACATTTTACAGAACCTACCGAGTGCTGTAAAAGTATTGTAATGTTTGAAGTGATCATATCTAGTGCTAAGATTCTAAGGATGTCCTCTCTTCTCAGTTTCATTAGTATTCAGGACCACACCTTACCAGAAGTACACTTGCTGCAGCACAGGTTTACATCTGGGTTATAGTATTCAGCTGTTTTGTTGCGGCAGGATCCGTCCGAGTCTGGTGTGTATGGCAGAGTGTACACCTGTAGGGACAAGGGGACCATGAAGTGCACCTGATCAGGAGGAGGAATGATGAGTAACATGCCCCACCAAGAGCCTTCTATTTAAACTTCTAGTACACTCTTAGAAAAAAGGGTTCCAAAAGGGTTCTTCGGGCTATCCCCATAGGAGAACCCTTTTTGGTTCCAGATAGAGCTATTTTAGGTTCCATGTAGATCCCTCTGTGTAAAGGTTTTAACATGGAACCCAAAAGGGTTCTACCTGAAACCAAGAAGGGTACTTCAAAGGGTTCTCTTATGGGGGCAGCCGAATAACCGTTTTAGGTTCTAGATAGCACCTTTTTTTCTAAGAGTGTAGAACCTGAGGGTTGGGTATTGTGTCAGCAAAAAAAGAAGACATTTTCTATTATATCTGTCGGGGACTGGGGAATATACACTGACACATTTGTGGTATAGTAATTGTTTGCCAGTAGACACAAGACACAATGTACAGACGGTAAAAAAATGTAAACGATCTGTCTGTCTCGTGTTTGACAGGAAGTGGGTGAGGAGATCGGAGAGATTTCCAATAAGTTGTCAAGGACTGGCTATGATGTCTGAATAACAAAGATATGCCGCTGCCAAGGCCTCTCACCATCGTCCTCTCTTGTAGCCTTTTGTACAATGGGACAGAATGCCTCTTCTGACAGGCATTTCCTTTTCCTTTATGGCAGCCATCCAAAACAAACATATCAAATCAGAAAACTGAATCAGGCGTTTTCCTGATTTGATGTGTTTGGTTTTGTGGAACACTCGAATTAAGAGTGAAAATGAAATATTGAGCTTTACAAAAACGTCAGTTTCTTTTGATGGTGAAATTAATAATGAATTAAATGCTTTTGCACCTAGGTGCTCTGTGTAATATATTTTTTCCAAACAAACAATTAATCCATTGCTGAAAAAACGAAATATTAATGCTACAAACATACTATACAGACCAGACCATAGGTTATCCAATTTGAAATCATGTCATCCCGAAACCAATACAGATATCTGTCAAATGTTGGAGGAAGTGAAGGTGCTACAAAAAATACTATACAAATCATTTATAAGTCATAAGGCTAGTATGTGTGGTATTGATAGGCCATAGAAGATCATTACATCTGGTGCTATGCCAAATTTGGTGCATAGCCCCTTTGCCATGCTTTACATAGCATGCCATTGTCTTATGTATACTTTCAGAAGCATCCTGATTCCTCTTGTAACAGGTTGACATACTTCATTCAACCCCCTGTCCTGGTGCCCTACTACTAAGAAACAACCCGCTGGCCACCATTTAAAAGCACAACAAAGTTCAAATGGGAATAACATGTCCGATATTTTGTAATTGTACAATCATTTAATGTGTTATTATCACTGTGCTTGATCTAATAGCACAACCAAATGACCTGGATTGCAGTTGAGATTAGGCTACATTAAATGTACAAATGATCACTGCTGTTCGAGATTGTGCACAGATTTATTATAGCAACTTGGCAGACCTGTTACCTTTGCCCTGCTATCTTGAACATAAACACTTCCTATGATGACATAAGAGGACATTTATAGTTAGAATACAGTGGGCTAACCTCCAAATGTGGCAAAGGATGTGTTACACATTCTAAACTGAAATAAATACTGTTAGACCTAGTTTGTAAAATTGCCTTAACTTTAGGCTATTTCGTGTATTGCAAAAGTAATTTTGATTTGTGTTTGGTTGACTACATTTTAAAGGATATCTAATGGTTGGATAGTTTCATCTGAGCCACTGGCTTAATTCTATTCACCTATTCTATTTAGTTAGAGATGTGAATCCAACATACAGGCGTAGGATCTTATTTTGAGCTTGTTTGCTACAGCGGGATCCTGCAGCAAGAGGAAATGTGAATTACTATGTGGATTATAATTAATGAGAAAAAACATTTCGTGAGGGAAAGTCTGATTTTTTTAAAGTCTAAATTACAGCCTTTTTAAACATCAAATACATTAGAAATTTGCCTTTCCTGCTGTGCAGGACAATTCTCAGCCTAAATGACTACCGACCCGTAGTACTCACGTCTGTAGCCATGAAGTGATTTGAAAGGCTGATCATGGCTCACATCAACACCATCATCCCAGAAACACTAGACCTACTCCAATTTGCATACCGCCCCAACAGACCCACAGATGATACCATATCTATTGCACTCCACACTGCCCTTTCCCACCTGCACAAAAGGAACACCCATGTGAGAATGCTATTCATTGACTACAGCTCAGCGTTCAACACCATAGTGCCCTCAAAGCTCATCAATGAGCTAAGAACTCTGGGACTAAACACCTCCCTCTGCAACTGGATTCTGGACTTCCTGACGGGCTGCCCCCAGGTGGTAAGGGTAAGTAACAACACATCCGCCACGCTGATTCTCAACACAGGGGCCCCTCAGGGGTGTGTGCTCAGCCCCCTCAGTTTGCATTTCCTGCCGTGCAGGACAATTCTCAGCCTAAATGACTACAGACCCGTAGTACTCACATCTGTAGCCCCCTATATATATTGTTATTTTTTACAGCTGCTCTTTAATTACTTGTTACTTTTATCTCTTATTCTTATCCTTTTTTTAAAAGGATGTTGGGGGCTCGTAAGTAAGCATTTCACTGTTGTATTCAGCGCATGTGACTCATAAAATTTTATTTGAAAATAGTGATAAAATTAAGATCCTATATCTGTTTCAAGTTAATAGGATATTTACTGTATTGCTCATTGTGTTTGGTTCTCAACACAACCAAATATCAACATTTGAAGGAGATTCACGTCTTCATCTCAACCAAGATCCAACTTGATTTAAAGTGCATTTAAAGTTTGATTTGATCTGATTTAATCCTATTCTTTAAATGTGAGTTTTGGTTGAGATGGAGACGTGAATGCAACATATGAATTATTAATTTGTAGACAAACTGGAATTAAAGCCAAATTAAGTAAATCGCACAGATTGAACTATCCAAGCAGAAGATACATCTGATAATTGGTTACGTTGACAACCAAACCTAATTTACTATCCAGTTTGTCTACAAATTAATAATTGATATGTTAGATCTCTATGTCAAACAAAAATTGAAATTAAACAATAGGACTAAATCTAATCTACTCAAACTTTAAATCCAGTTTGATATATTCCTATTCTTTAACTTAGATTTTAGGTTGAGATGGAGATGTGAATTCAACAAATGAATGATTAACTTGAAGATTACATTTGAAATCAACCAAAGCTTGAAATCCTAGGCCGATATGTATTGTCTATTTTTAGTTGAACCTTGGGTTGAATTGAAACAATTGCTGTTTTTTTGGTATTTTGGGGTATTTTATTAGGATCCACATTAGCAGTTGCCAAAGGCAGCTAATCTTCCTGGTGTCCACACAAAACATGAGACATGACATAATACAGAACATTCATAGACAAGAACAATGTAGATGACTTTGCAAATGCTATATAGGCCTAAAGAGTATAATTGATGATATGACATAAAGTATGGTTACATTTAATTTGCTCGGTTAAACCAACCTTTCGGGAATGACTTTGATAGCAACAGTGAATATATTTCGTTATCCATTTCAGCAGATCTCTCAATACTTATTCTCATGATATGACATTGGTACACGTAGTAGTCAGCGACAAGCAACAAAGCTAAGCAGTGCTGGGCTTGGTTAAAACCATGGATGGGAGATCAAATTAATACCTGTTAGACAACTCTCCGGTAGTAGCTGCCTAGACTTTCGTTTTTTCTGACAGTGGATATAATGTTGAAGATCTGACTTGGTTTCAAAGGTACAAATTCAACATATTTTATATGGTTTCTCGATGTTGAAAATTGGTCACAATGATAACATAATCCTTCAATTTCACTCGCAAAACAACAGTTTATGTTAACTTTTTTTTAAATCCTATGTATTTTAAACATATATTCTATGTCACAATACCTTGACAAATTAAGTTGAAAAATCCAAGACAACACAACATTCTCTCGCACAAACACAATTCATAGACCTAGATAAGAGTTAACAATCAATTATTAATGATTCGCTATTTAAAATCAGACTGGTGATCTCATCTGATGATCATACAACACTGTAGAGTATCCCATTCAGCTAAACATTGGTCAGGCTGCACCAGTTACACCGACCTGTTTATCGTTGTCATGGTCGCGTCACACAACATTCACGTCTGAAGGACACTTACCATGTTCTCAACAGGCTGCACCATGATTGCTAGAAAAATCCTTACTGTAAGAACGCCACTTACAGTCCTCAGTATCATGATTGATTGAACTATTATTGACCCTTTAAGATATTGCGAAAAAGTCCATACTGAAACCGTATAGTTAGCCGACAGAAGAACACTCGAATTACAACCTGGAACAAAAGTGCGCGTTTCCTTGAACTGCTGACTAGCTGAGGAAACTGAGGGCGTCTTTGCACTGCAGTAACCTTCGATTTCAATTTCCTCAAGAAGTCCAGATGTACTGTACCCAAACTGGTAATGATTGCAGAGGCAGTGTCAAGCAGTAATACTTTCTTTCATTAACCTTTTGTAACACAACACAATACAAATGTTAAGAATGTTAACACATGTATAGTCAAATCTTATGTTTAAAATATACATTTTTGCATGCTTTTCCATGTTTTGATCCATTTCAGCCATAGGATCTTGTCATTAACATGTTTATGTTATTCATTCAAAATCTTGTGTTTCTGTGATACTCAGAGGCTGAGAAATTGGCGATTGAGTTATAGGCGATATGGCAACTGGTGCCATCAGACTTTTAGCTCGAACTTTAGAACGCTATGGACTACCCTATTCGGGAAAAAAAGGTGCCATCTAGAACCTAAAAAGGTTATTCGGCTGTCCCCATAGGATAACCCTTTGAAGAACCCTTTTTGGATCCAGGTAAAACACTTTTTGGTTCCAGGTAGAAAGAACCCTTTTGGGTCCCATGTTGGGGGTAAAGGGTTCTACATGGAACCAAACATGGTTATCTTATGCGGACAGCCGAATAACCCCTACATTTGCAGAAATTTCTAAAAACCTGTTTTCACTTTGTCATTATGGGGTATTGTGTGTAGAGTGCTGAGGATTTTTTTTATATCATGTTTTAGAGGGAGGCTGTAACGTTACAAAAAGTGGGAAAAAGTCAAGGGGCCTGAATACTTTTCGAAGGCACCGTACATCTACATCTGTGCGAAATTTGGTATGTTAACCACAAAATGTTGAGTCACCATTTTCAGCACCACTACTATACAAAAAGAGAGACCATTTTTCATTCCTCCATACTAACACAGAAATCATCGTAAACGGTGTGTTTTGTCGGTAAATACTTGCTTGAAAAAGTTCTACAATTTCAGAAGGATAAAAGAAAAATTGGGGTAATCAAACAGCTCATGCTATGGCATAGCCTACGTCACATGCGTTTGTCAAACAGACTAAATATTACAATTGTTCTGTACAGTCCGCATGATTAACAGACAGTGATTGGCTGCCCATAGTCATAGTCAACTACATAAGTGGTTTCACCATAAAGAGATGACTTGAAATAGTTTGTTCATTTGTGTACATTTATGTCAAGGAATAGACTGGAACAGATTGCTATTGTCTGTTATAAAATCATCTTTCTTCTGTCTTCGTTCTGCAGGCTACTGTACATAGCAATGTCTTGATCATAAATTCACAGAACAAAGGTTATAACCAGTGAACATGGCTATGTTTGAGTTTAAATTGTCCAGACAATCCCTGTATTACTTTACAATGGAAATTGTAAGCTCTTCACACGCCAAACCCTACTTGTTATATAGGTTACTTCCCACCTCATATGAATTTCTTGTCTTCACTGTTTCTGTGGTTGATACACGTAAACTCTCACACTATCTGGCGCCATTGTGTACATGTACCCTATGATGGGAAACTCCGACTCACAGTGTTGACACCCCATATCAAACAGACCATGCATTGCTCTCACAAACTGTCTCAGCACTGCTGTCACAACAGTGACTTACAGTGAATTTGAAACCGTGCTAAGACTATTACATACAGTTGGAACAAACTGTCACTCTTTCATAATAGAAGACCCATGAGGGACCCCAGTGGCTTTGGCAATCCTTGTACAGAAGGAAGCCATCCAGTCTAACATTCTTTACAGTAGCAAATAATAATCTGCCTGCATTCTTCCCCTAGAGATGATAGTTGATATTGAATGAAGTTGCTCCTCCTCAGGCTTTTTCCATAGTTAATCCTTAATTTCAATTTTTTTCTAGTTCTCAGTTGCTGGTGGCCGGGATGGGGTATCTCAGCTCTTTGCAGGTCTCCTCCTGTGTACTCATTCTCTCTGGCCCCAGAGCAGGGCCCTCAGGGAGGGGGCAGGAGGACTCCTGCTGGGGTGTTCTGGTGAGGGGACAGCCCTCTACCCCACTCTTGACTTGATCCACCTTCCTCTCCGACTTGTTGTATCCCAGGACAACCGTCCCCGGAGAGTAGATGTAAATGGACCCTGAATCAAACACCAAGCACAAACATTAGTCAATTAAACTATTGAAACAGGTGACACATACATTCCTATCTGTTATGCACAGTAAATGCTGATATAAAACCTGGTGAACTTAGTACTGTAATAAATGTACAGAGAAGAAGTGAAAAGCTGGCCTCATTCAGCAGCTTATAGACCCCTTTCTGTGTTTACAAACATTGAGGGCAATGCGCGCAAGTTGGTGGCATAACAAGGGGGAGTTCTTATAGAACGCCAGCAAAAAAAGCCTCTATTTACATATTGCTTATTAGTGCATTTCACACTACTTTTGGATTATAATTGGATTTTAAGGCTCGTATGAATGTCCTGCTTAATATAATGTTTGTGTCATCATCACAAATCAACTGCATTATACTTAAAAAAAACACTTAAACTTCAACCAATAAAATGGCTCTATGGCTAGCTTTTGCTACAGCCTATATTAATGAGCGTTAGCATTATAGCTAACAGCTGCTGCATCCAAAATAGTTATTTTGCAAAGATCACAACCAAATATAATCTAAGCGACTGTTCATGCAAGAATTAAAACATCATTGTAAGGGTATGAGAACCCCAAAAAGGTATTTTGTTTAGAAGTAATAAAAAAGTAAATTTAGGCTGTGTTTAATGGGCGCAGATGGCAATGGCTTTCTTAAAGAGTTGCGCGTCAGTGCGTGACGTCAGTGTGTCATGTACTGGAAAAGAGTCTATACATTATTCTATTTCTGTGTGACCTCTGACCATGCTTTATACACTGCAGCACTGCACTGGTACCACTGTGTCTTGGCAGTGATATTTGAACAGGAAGTTTAAACTAGAAGAAGTATGTCTCAACTCACAGCCAAACAAAACAACTGGAAAGGGAAATATGAACTCGGACGCAAGTGAGATTAAACAAACTTCCTTGCCGAAGAACAAAATGTTTCCAGACCCGAGTTTCTCCGGACCTTTAGCCCCCTAGTTTTCAGACACGCTAGAGGAAATATGCCTGTCCAAATGTGGCTACACGGCACGCAAACATAAGATACAGTGTAACAATATGATATCAAAACAGTGTAGTAATATCAGTACTAGCGCAGAGCGATGCACTACACCTACCCACTGTGTTGCTAATGTTCTCTCCACCAGAGTGGTCCACTGTGACCTGCTTCATGACCCCTGGAGGTAGCCACCCTGCACCATCCTGTCTAGGATTTCCCCCAGTCTCACACCCCAGAAGATGCTGGGCCTCCGTGTATGGGCAACTCTCCTGTGGTGGCTGGGCCTGTATATAGGAAGCCGTCTATAGGGCAGCAGGACAATGATAGCTCTCCCACACATTATAGCTCCCTCTTAAACCTTCCTTACAAATCTGCTCATCCTAAAGGTAGAGACACATTCTCACACAGTGACCCATTTGACTTTTGAGAAGTCAGCGTTTATTCTTCTAGCAACACTACAGAAGTTCGATACATACTTTATGCAAATAGAGAATTAGTACTGTACTCACATTTATACCAAATACTGGACCTAAAGGAATATAAAAGAAATCAAGAAATCAAAATGCATATTGTATATGCATGTATACACCACAATGTTTCACTGTCTCCCTATAATTATTGTAAGTGTATTTATTTACTGTGTTTTATAGAAAGGGAAACATGGCATATAATCTGATGCATCACTGCATAACTTGTTTGTGTTATCTAACCACTTTACTCGCTCACCTTTCCACTTGTCTAGGGACTTCAGTGACCTCTCCTTACAACGGACAAAGTAAACAACCAGCAGCACGACAACCCCTAGTAGCCCACCTATCAGCAGCAGCCATGGGAGAGTGGAAGGGCTCGGTCCAGTATCTGTTGCTGGGAGATGAGGTGAGTCTGGGATGAGCAGAGGGAAAAGGTGCTTCATCAGTGTTATGGAGAGGCAGAGAGACAGGAGCAGGAAGCCTGAAATGCTGAACCTGTCAGTGTTATGTTACTTTTACTGAATATAACAGACCCTTTAAGAGCCTATACTAACTACAAATGTATTTCTGAAAGAATGAATAATCTAGTAGAAATGGAGAGATGGGATACTCTAGTCTTCTGAGAAGCATACCATTGTCATCTGTGGTAAGAGGTACAGAGGCAGACTCTGCAGGTGAGGTGTTACTGTCCACCTTGCTGGGGTTTCTCCTGGTGGTGAGCTTTGTGTTGGGGTCAAAGGAGCTGTGTTCAGTGACTTGTTTCCTAGTTGGGAGGGAGGTAGAGGGCTCGCTATGGGCTTGGGACAAAGAAGGCCTGGTGAGTAAGGCTGGTGAAGGGTCTGCAGATGTGTCAATTGTGGCTATGGGAAAGGCTGGAATAAACAGAGAATGAGTGTGATTAAATGGCAGGACAATGAAACCTCTAGAGCTGGACTGGTGAAGCATGTTATTAAAGCCCTCCAGTGGACAGAGCAGGAAATGCTTGGATTCACTCAAGTGAGAGAAAGCTCTCATAAGAGCCATACCATCAGGAGATGTAGACCCCACCAGGCCAGATGGGGATGCTATGATGAGGGGTTTTCGGGTGGTGCTGACTCCACTGTAGGTAGAAGAATGAAAGCCTATCTCTGAGCTGTGGACAGTTGGAGGCGCAGTGGTTGTAGGAGAGTTAGGGGAGGTCTGGGCACATAAACGATCCTGAGTAGCAGTGCCCTCTGTCACCATAGTCATTCCCTTATGGCCACAACTGGGGAGAAGCCAGGAGAGAACTTGTGAGGTGGTTTATCTAAATGAGAAAGTGCAGTGTTGGATACTAGTAGGTATAATAATTGAATTTACTGTAAAAGTAGGCCGTGTGTACAATTGTTTGCTTCAAATGACTCATTAATCCACTAGAGGGAGATACAGTTTAACAGGTCAAGTCTTTATGGTAGGCAGAGAATGTCTGAATCAGCTCAGCACCAGGGCTGTATAACTGTGGACTTACTCTGTGTGGGGTTTGCAGGACATGGTTAGGTTTGGTTTGTTAGAGAAGGTTCCGGGCGAGCACGGCTTACACCTCCTGCAGGTATACTGGGCAGCGATTTCACAGAAAAAGCCACTGTCACAGTGGCACTCGCGGTTTGAGTCCCGGCCGCATTCTTTCACCTGCGTCAAGTGCTGGTCAACTTTGCCCGCAAACAAAGACACGCAAACACACAAATGAACTCATGTAAAAAATAATGATGGCATTTTATATTAAACTATTGTTACCAATGTACATGTTGTATTTCCTTGAGGTAAATAATTAATGATGGGTATGACGTTTAGTGTAGAGGAATGAAAGACCACAATGTAAATGCCTAAGTGTAAAAGTTACCTGAGCAGGCGTCGCTGCAGCGGTCACACTTCGGAAGGCCGTTCTGCATGTACAAGTAGTAGCCATCGGGACAACGGACACACTCACACTTGTCAATAATGAATTCTGCAAAGGACAAAAGACAGGTGTTCACATAGGTATCAACATCCTGATGACACACTTGTTCCGTCTCTGACTCTTTCTTTTTCACTTTCAGTGCATTTACAGTCCCTTTAGTATGTATGTACCATGGGTTCACAGAAGTTAGGAGCCGTGGAATGGAAGATAAATTATTCCTCAAAGACTGTTCTGAATGTGGAGAGTTGCCTGCCATTACAGTAGACTGACCAAACTTTAAAGATAGTCACTCACGATAGCATACTATATAATATGTATGATGCCAGTGGCACGGCACGTCTTTTCACGGACGGTGTCAAAGAAATGTTGTGGTAGGACGAGATGACAAAAAATGAAGTTGAAGTGGAAGTACTTAAAATGAGCAGCTAGGTTTCCATCCAATGAGGTTTCCATCCAATAGGCGACAGATTTTCATGCAAATATTCTAGAATCCGCATGAAGAAAATATGCACATTTTTCCGTCAGTGGTGTGTTTCCACCAAACAGACTTGTTGTGGATAAAAATCCGTGTCTGATGACATAGTGCACACAAAATTGACTTTTTAGCTTAAGTTTTCATTTACTGAAAAAAATCTAAAAGTTCAATGTGTTTCCATCGCATTTTCAACTGGACCGATAGACACAAAAACTGTTGCGTTAAATAGTAAACGTGCCTACTCTGGGTCGTTCGCTCTAGCCAACAGCTCGCAGATACACTGCAGGTAGGCTAGTCTTCATGATTATATTATTATGGTTAAATGTATTTTAATTTGTCAAAACGGCAGTCAAGCATCAATCACATCACCAGAATAAGACCCTTGATATTTATTGGAAAGGAGCATCAAGATCACTGGGCACTTTCACCATCCTGTGAAGTTCATCGTAACTTATTTCATCTGTAGCCTAATAAACTGCATGTTTCCCCGAGTCGTAGTGGGAGGACCACACACCATATCATCGCGTGAATCCAAGTTTACTTCGATGATGGGCATTTTATCAATATTTACCCATAAAGGAGTTTCCACCGCCATTTCTCACATAATACATTTCTCACAAGATCCGACCATGTCGAATGAATAAATTATCTGTCAGCATTTTTTTTTTTTAAATATACCTAAATGTCCTGTTTCCATCACAGCTATCATGCTTTAAAAAAAATAATGTATGACTTCACCTGCATAACGACTGTGGATGGAAATGTATTTTGTTGTGACAGCAGTATCTCCTTCACACGGACACAGAGAGCTGACTGTATCTGTCATTTATTTGCATGTCAGTGGGTCAAAACAGGAACAAGCAGCATTTGTGGCTTGCAAATAAAGGGCATCTCCCAAAATCTATTCCAAATGATGTGACAGACAGACTGTTCAGTCATCACAAAGGTCATCGATGGCTTCCTTATCTACCAATATCACATTCCACAGAAAACGATATACTGCATGTTCTCAGCTACTTCCTGTGCCATGAGGTTTCATCACAGGCTCCAGAGTGCCAGTTTCTGACAGTTTAGAATTAATGATCAATCACTAGATCAGGGATGGGCAACTGGCTGATCAGGGATGGGGGGGGGGGACGACGACGACTCAGTAATAGAATACACAAGGTACAGTTTTGACATTTGGTTGTGCATCAGCATTCACTCAATTAGCCCATGCCTGCAAAAAAATAATAGATTGTTAAATTAATCTAGAGGTCAGATATCTAAACTTGTAGTAAGCATGGTCGAATTACCGACCTGGGTGGGGCCCATTGATTATCAGTTATCATATTAAAAACTGCATCCACCCTATGGCAAAATGTGTAGAATTGCAAAACTGCTACTTTTTCTCTCCACCACATGGCAAAATGAGTGGAATTGCTGGATGAAAGCAAGAAGTAAATACACCTTGTAACACTGAGACAGGTGTAATCTTTTACCCCACTTTTACTATCTAGTTCAGGGGGATAAACTGATGGCTTTACCTGGGTCACAGATTTGAGGACAGCTGGACAACAATACAGAGGATACCTGGGAGAGATAGACAGAGAGAGAGAGAACCATGATCATTAGAGGAATCATTATTTTATTTTTGCAACAACAGAATATTCCAGTTCCCAGAGTGAAGTCCAGTCATGATGTAGAAGAGTTACTTTCCCTCAGCCCTCTGGCAGTAATCTCTCATGGACAGACTATGAATGTCTGACAAAATTACGCTCAAGGTAAACCGAGATGACTCTGCCAGTAAACAGATGATAAACCTTGCAACATGGAAATGCCATGGCCATAACCTACGGAGTTAGTTATCTACACTACACCTACACTTCCTGGCATAGCCACAGGAAGGGGAGGGGGGGGGGGGGTTGTCTGCCCTACAGATGGCTATATTGGTCTGCTAATACAGAAGTCCCGGTGCACTACATTTGTGGATTTTTTAAATTTATTTTTAATTTAATATTTTTTGTTCAATTCAGATTTTTTAGAGGGTGCTGCACCCTTAGCACCTCTATTTCCCACAGCAATGCTTCCTGGTGGCAAAACTCACACAGTTCAGAAAAAAAGTGACTGTCACAGAATGTACCAAGAACAACCTGATAAAACACCTACACAAAGAAAAACTAGTACAAACTAGGTTAAAAGGTCTGCTTCACACACACTCATGTTTATGTTGACACAAACTGAGTTTATTTTGGCTGTACTGGCAATAAAAACAGCAATAGGCCATATCAATAATGGTTCTGTCATAAATCTTCTCTAGTTCACTAGTTGGTAAGCACCAAAATAACAATCACAATTTCAGCTGTTAATTATAGATTCACAAGCTATCTAAATCTATAAACTAATAATTAACATACAATAAACTAATCCCCTGATGTTAACAAAAATGTTGAGAGCATTCTTGATTTCAGTGAATTAACTGCTCTATAAAACTCTGCACAATACTAGAATGACTACATTTACTGGCAGTGTAGGACAAATTGCAGGCAGGCTCACGATAAAAAAAAAAAGGTTTCAGTTTCTGTAAGAGCAGTGCCCTAACTTGTAATTGTTTTATGTTCACTTGTTAATTTTCATCTTTCATATCTGAAAAGTAGGCTACACCTATCAGTTTAGAAAATATTTTATATTGCAATATATAACATAAAATATGATAGACTACTGTAATTACAAGTATAAAATATGTATCATTAGCACAAATAATAACAGCAATAGCAACAATCATAATTACATTCGCATAATATCATAATCAACCACCATCATCATCTCTTCAATAATCATAAATAGGTCATCATAATTATGTTAATTATCTACGTCTCTTGTCATCATCATCCTCATTTTAAAAAAAAATCACAGTTAAATCACAGTACCTAAACTAAACCCAATAACATCTGTAAAACATACAGTAGGCCTACTTACCAGATTAAAAAGGCAAAGTATTCTCAAAGGACGTGAGGTAATATGGCGTTGATAATCCATTTCGCACCATAGAGAAGTTATCTGTTAAATGTAGTCTTTCAAAAGAAACCAGCAGAATACAGTTAGTTCAATTACCATGCCTGGTTGAATCTCTGGTCAAGGTGCTAAAATATGCAGCGGAAGTTTTGTTGATGTTCGAGTTTAGCGGGGTACGTCATCAGTGGGTTGTCCAATAAAGAAGCAGATAAATATAGCGCGCTTGTTGGCCACTTCCGCCTTTGGTAATCTCTTGTGGACAGACGTATGTAACATAAATGGTCATTGGTCATCATGTCTAGATGGATACAGTTGTTGTCAAAAGTTGTTTTTTGCATTTTCGCTAACCTTAACCCAATTATCCTAACCTACTGCATAAATTCTCCTAAACCTGGTATGAAAAGTACATTTCGACAAAAGCTGTATCCCTTCTTAACAAAACCCTGGTAATGGGAAATTGTATAAAAATGCCCAGTTGCCCACTATTTTGGCTACCATGGCTAGAAGAGATCTCGGTGACTTTGAAAGAGCGGTCTTAAAGGTGCATAGAAGGTTCATTAGAGAACGCTGTTTGAGATATTTTATTTTGAAGACAAACCGCAAATTCCACTATTGTGGCTAATCCTTATTGGGACCAATCAGGACCCGAATTTAAACTGTACGTCACATAATAATGACGCTGGTAAAGTGCTGGTGGTAAAAAAGCTAGCTAGCTAGCTGATGGAGGAAAACAAAGTTCGTCCTCAAAAACATAGCAAAACGACAATCTGTTTCGGTAGCTATAGTTAGCTAGCTAACTATCTAGCTAAGTGTCATCGTCTAAAATATTTATAAAACAGTTATTATTTGATTAATGGTGGTCGGACCCATCTATGTGAAGCTAGCCACAATAAGGATTAGCCACAATCGTGGAATTTACGGTTTGTCTTCAAAATAAAAGTCTCAATGAAAGTCATGCAAATAATACAAATAGTGGAATCATTCAATGATGGAATAGATTATGCAAACGAGGTTGGAATGTTCTTATATAAATTCAACAAAAGACAATAATTAGTTAATTTGACAAATCTGTTGAAATCACACTGGATGTATTAGACTTTAGAATTGCATTGGTGTCATACATATTTCACTATACAGCCTAAACCGATGGATTAGTAGATCAATGACATGGGGTATCAGTCTACTCAGTGACACCAAGAAAACCTTAGCGTCATAGCTCTTATTGCAGGACTCTGAAACCACTGTGAATTGAGCCACAGTTATTGTACCAGTCAACCTACCATGTGTATTGAACACTATTCCAGAGGAAAAACAATTCAACGTGGATGTTTTGGAGCCTGATAACTCTTGAGGAGGACTTTGGGAAAAAAGCACTTAGGTACTGAGAAGGCCGATACCCCATTTCATTGATCCCCAATCGTTAGGTAAGGCTGTATAGTGCAATATGAATCTCAATACGCACAATAGGCTGACTGGGGAGGTGATTTCCCACAGTCAAAGTCCCGCAATAAGAGCTACGACGCTAATATTTCCTTAAACTACGCACAGTTGTGTTCTCTTGGTGTCACCGAGTAGACTGATACCCCATTTCATTGCGCCACATTCCAACACTCCAACCATGTTTAACAATATCAAGTCTAAACATGGCATGATTTCACCAATTTTAACCTTCTGCATCACTTTCAAAGAGGGACTTTTATTTTAAAGGCGAACCGCAAATTCCACTATTGTGGCTATTCCTTTATGTGGCTAGCTTCACAACACATAACCCGGTCTGGTCAAACCATAGTATAGCTTTTGGATGAAGGAAGTGATTTCAATGAGAGATACCAGCGTCAGCAGCGGAAACAGTGGAGAGCTGCATACAAAAGAAGCAAGGAGAGGAAAGGAGCACTGAGGAACTTGACCACTCCTCCACAAAGTCCAGATCATGTTCCAGAGCAGTCCCCACAGCCAGGATCTTCAAGGTCAGGGCAAGTGTTCTTTGTGAAGAGTACCGATGTTGAACGTGGGATGGAGATGATGCCAAGCCCGATAAAAGCTGTGCCTTCCACCATGAGAATACACCATGTCATCACCCTTTCTCCTGGTGAGCTGATATCTCGTGATGTCAGCTGCCTTTGTTCAACAAAGGACCTAAACTGTACATGTTTTAACAAACAGCACTTCAGTTTCAGGCAGAAGGTACTGGCTGCTCCAGAACAGCCAGCCAATGAGGAAAATCCACAACGTGGATGAAATCCAGTGGGGAAATCCAGGTCTTCTTGGACAGTGGTGTGTAGTGGAATATGATGCTGACCTTTATCCAGGCATCATCCTCGGCACGGATGAAATGAGTGTACAAGTGAAATGTATGCATGGTGCATGTATGCACCAAACCGATTTTTCTGGCCTCCTCGAGATGACATCCACTGGTATCAGTTTGATGAAGTCCTTGAGATGATTCCACCCCCACGGCGTGTGACATCCCACCAAGTGGAGGTTGAGAGAGATGTGTGAGCCAGACTCTCAGGAAGAAACCCATGAATGAATAAGGTTCTCCTGAGAAGGATAGTCATGCTGACACTAGCGCTGTAGCTACAGCTGTTCTAGCATTCTAAATGCCCTTGGAAAATGTTCCTACAGTTTGCTGACACGTTGAACTTTTCTGATGAAACCTGTTGAATGTTATTAAGTATCCTAGTGCCTAATGGGTTTTTATTTGTTTCGATATTCACTGCAGTTGGTTAATAAAACCCAGAGTATTCTAAATATATCTAATGTCCTTATTACATGGTTGCATACAATGAAATGCAATGTTTTGGGGTAAATCTTGGAGGTAGTATGATAGTAAACTCAACTTGTTTAAATCGAAACTGATGTCTCTTCAACCCTGTTACAGTATTCATTCCTGTCACCCTAGTCTCAACCCCATCACATGTCAATATTTGTTAAATAAAACGGGGTGAGATCTTGCGCCCCAGATCGAGGGAGATTATCAGTGGTCTTGTATGTCTTCAATTTCCTAATAATTGCTCCCACAGTTGATTTCTTCAAACCAAGCTGCTTACCTATTGCATATTCAGTCTTCCCAGCCTGGTGCAGGTCTACAATTCTGTTTCTGGTGTCCTTTGACAGCTCTTTGGTCTTGCCCATAGTGGAGTTTGGAGTGTGACTGTTTGAGGTTGTGGACAGGTGTCTTTTATACTGATAACAAGTTCAAACAGGTGCCATTAATACAGGTAACGAGTGGAGGACAGAGGAGCCTCTTAAAGAAGAAGTCACAGGTCTGTGAGAGCCAGAAATCTTGCTTGTTTGTAGGTGACCAAATACTTATTTTCGACCATAATTTGCAAATAAATGCATAAAAAATCCTACAATGTGATTTTCTGGATTTTCTTTTCTCATTTTGTCTGTCATAGTTGAAGTGTACCTATGATGAAAATTACAGGCCTCTCTCATCTTTTTAAGTGGGAGAACTTGCACAATTGGTGGTTGACTAAATACTTTTTTGCCCCACTGTACTTAGCTATGTCAACTGCAGTTATTCAATCCCCAGTTTCTCTCCCTTTGATTTCTACTTCTCAGGTGAGATTGTTGTTTAGGTAAGGGTGTGACGTCTGTACAAAAACAAAACAGGCTATTTTAAGTCACCCATATTGACAAAAATGTAGAACAATTAGACACCCTGTAACCCACACCTACACACTCATGTATCAATCTGATTGATGGATTGTGTTGTGCAGTAAGCAGGCTCAGGTGTATAACTGTGGCTCCTTCCACCTTCAAATAGGCAAGAGGGCCAATAATGGAGAATAGTAAGACACATGATTTTATAACTACCCTATATTGTTTGTCCTCCTGTCTGTGCTTAGTGTGGACACCAGGTGAGGTCACACACACAGATTCCTGTTGGAACACTGTCTCTTCAACTACATTATTTCCACAATAACAGTCTCTCTCCTTCACTTCATCCCTTTCTCCCTAAATCCTCTAGATTATATCAGAGGTGTTGGTGAACCCCTCCCGCAGCTGAACTGGCTACATAGAGGGCACAGCATGATCAGAGGTGAGGTCACTTGGTTGGGTCAACAGGAAGTATTATTAAAGAGATGCTTTATATTGAAATAGAGATGTAGTAGTCCCAGAATTAATGATCCAAGGTCAGTTTTGCATTTCACCTGCTGATGATTATGATGACTGACAGTGTTAGCATGTTTAAACCTTGTTTTTTTTTGTTCTATCTCTCGCCATCTGTCTCTTGTCTGCAGGTATGTTTTGAGATGAAAGAGGATGCCAACGTCGCCACCTAACCCACTCTTAAGATAACCTTCGGGCCCACTGGGAGCCCAAGGCTGGTTAGGAGACACCGCTAGAAACTCTATTATGTAATTGTGATGAACTGAGAGAATATTAGGGTAGCACTGTGATTCATTAATCATATGCTGTCTTCATTGCTCCTCTGTTCTTACCTCTTTCCCTTTCTGTCTTTTACACCTCTCTCGCCTCCCCCTCTTTCTTCCTGTTTTTATAATGCACACCAGATGTGCTTTGAAGTACAGATTGCACTTGTATTTACAATATATTACAATTATAATATTTATAATGCATAAGGTATTTATAACCCTTGGATAATGAACTTCTTTCAATAAAGCGTTTCACATTCTCTACTGGTTGAAATGAACTCCTTCCATTTGATGAAATACTACACCTATCCTGTGTTTATCAGATCAATGCAGAGGAATGAAATTTAAGTTTTTAGAGAATTTACATGATGAATGGGAAGTGTAGTGTACTGTTTTTAAAATTATATTTATGTATATATATGAATTACAAATCAGCCTTTAACTAGTTAAATCATGTTTCTAGTCTATTGCATAGTTACAATGTGCAACCATTGATGTCCCAGGACCAGGATTGGTAAACACTGTTGAAGTGTATAATTGTAATACATACATGCAGACACAGCATCATTCAAAGACTGGAATTTGATACTCCTGGTATATGACTGAAAAAGAATCTCACAGACATACCTGAACTGCACCTTTATTTGCCAATCTAGAGTACATGATCAGTGAATAGATTACATTTACAGGCTACAATGTGGGGATCTCATGCATGGTTAAAACTACATGTATATACGCCTTTCATCGTTGGCACAAAGTTATATTACATTCTACTCAATCCATAGGCTTCATTAATGTCATTCAGACTGTTCTGAAGTTGATACAACTGTCTATGATAACTGAGGTTCATAGCTAGGTTCTGAACTAACATGTATACCAAACGTTTTAGAGTCCATACACAGATCGGCTACATAGCTAGCTACACATCCACAGGCATACAGGTATTTTTATTCTCCACTGCACAATAAGCAAGAAAATAGTTAGCTAGCTACTTTAGTTCAGATGCATTGAATGGCAAACATCAGCAAGGCAAGCTTACAAAATTAAACATTCAATTTGAGGTAAATGTTTTAGCCAGCTACATTCTTTACATCCACTGTTTCACAAGACGACAGCGTGGTTTGCTGGTTGTTTCATGAGTCCCTAAAACATTAAACAAACAGAATTACAATTTCAAACTCATGTTACAACACCCATAAAGCTGGCTAATGTTAGCTAGTCAGCTAGTTTGATAAATAGCGATTTTCGTAAATTGACTTTATGACCAAAAAATATACATAATCGTTTGTCTCTAATATTAACTAACATATTCCTCTCAACTGTATTTTTCTTTTACGTGATTCGTTATGG
The DNA here is from genome assembly GCF_013265735.2 of Oncorhynchus mykiss. Taxonomy (NCBI): domain Eukaryota; kingdom Metazoa; phylum Chordata; class Actinopteri; order Salmoniformes; family Salmonidae; genus Oncorhynchus; species Oncorhynchus mykiss. The sequence continues at coordinate 44,179,155 of NC_048571.1, forward strand.
CGTTATAATTCCTTCAAGCTGGATACGTTGCTGAAGAAAGTATCCAGCTTGGGTCGCATAGCCTCTAATTCGCCATGGGAACCACTCGATATGATTGGTCATCGCCTAGCGGTCGCCGCTGGTGGATAAAGTTGGGAAACGTTTAACTTTTTCACAGCCTCCCACGCCAAATTCGCGCTGTCCAACGAGTCCCGGGCCGATACGCTTCTCTGAGACAGCGTTTTCCATCAACAAAAAAACGAATTATAGAATTTATTGTGGAAGAATAGTTTCAAATCCCTCCAATTGAATAAATAATAAAAAAGACTTGTAGAATCTATGCCAAGACACATTGAGGCTGTTCTGGCGGCTCGTGGTGGCCCTAGCGGTCAGCATGTAAGACACTATGTTGGTGTTTCCTTTATATTGACAGTTACCTGTAGGTGGTGACGAAATAACAGCACTAGAGGCTGGCTGCATCAACAAAAACACTTCTCTGATATAGACTTGAATATCTTAACAACAAAAAATACCTTAATGTTGATTTTAAAACATAATTCCTTATCCAATTTTGTGATAAAAGGCAAACCCCTACCTCCATAGCTTCGGTCTATGCAATCATGTCTGATTTGTAATTTATTTTTAATTTAACTAGGCAAGTCAGTTAAGAACAAATTCTTATTTACAATGACGGCCTAGGAACAGTTCAAGGAAAGGCGCAAGGTTTTCTTTTTAAGATTATTCAATCTTATTCCCGTCTTATTCCCGTCTGTCAATTTATAAATTTTATGAGTCAAGTCAAATTGTTTCTAAGGTATGCACAACACATACACTAATGTTCGCTATTTGTCCCTCTGAAGCCCCAGAAATCATCACAATCATCACCACCACAAATCCCTAAAGACATCAACATGCATTCATAAAAAAAGAACAAGGTGAAATCTAATTTCATTTATCGACCCTAACAATGGAAATTAAGTAAATTGATGGTAATACTATTTAAGCAAATTACATCGTATTATCTCGGTACCAATCTTAAAAGTTGCAGTGTGTTCTATGCTTCCCGTTCTTGTATCTTTTACTTTCGGGTTTGTACACCAGATTCAAACAGCTGAAAATACAATATATTTTAAATAACCAAACCCTTTAAACCGCTGTGAAATGATTATCTACACTATAAATTGCTTGTTTTATCACATAAACTATTAGAATTTTAGCAACCAGGAAATGGCGGAGCGAGTTCTGCATATTGCACCTTTAATAAAATCTGTACCTCATCAAAAAGAAAATCAAGCACTTAACACATTATATAACTGTATGATAGAAAATTACGATACATTAATGATTCAATAGGCACAATGATAATTCTACGTTAAAACTGCTGAGGGTTAATTCGTCATCATTATTAAAGATTTCATTCATGTAAAAAGATGAAATCATAATACTACACAGGTTTTATAGTGCTGTTAGGTTGTCAGAACACAGGGTAGGACGGGCTGTGTGGTTTGCTGTTGGCAGGCAGGCGCTGGAAACGGTAGCGGGCCAAACGAGACACGTCAAGCAGCTGGTCAGAACGCTGACTGCCAGACACTCTGGACACTGAGAAATCCTGAGGAAAAAAAACAGAAAACCAATCAACCAGATCCACACATACCAGTATGCCAAACAAACACATGTTAAGACACAGACATCTTTGCAATGGCCACCAAGACCTGTGATATGTTTTCTTTCATCTTGCAATGGCTCACCAGAAACTTCTTAGACTGTGGCTGTGCAGAGAGGACGCCACAGCTTGCCGCCTTCGTGTCCACAGAGCTCCTCAGATCCAGGCTGCTGAGCTGGGGCCCAGTGCTGGGGACTGTGTTAGACCAGCCTGACAGACAGTGCTGTAGGGAACATCAAATCAAAGGCTTGTGATACAACTACAACTAAAACCTTAAAGTTTTTGGGCGAACTATGGGCCGGATAAGCAATGAGAATGAGCAAGATGATAACAGAACAGTATAATTCAAATGATTGAGGAGTGTGTTTCAATGTCAAAACCACATTGTGTGGAGAGATGTAGTCTTCTCTTATTAACATGCCACACTCACCGATGGTAGACCCAGGCTGTCGGAGGGGTCGAAGCTACACCTCCGATGGGCTTTGTACTTGTATGCTGGCAACAGTGTGGAGCGCGGGATGCTGACCCTGGGACAGAAACAAAAGCATATTCTTTATGACGAGGACAAGTGTTATAACGGGATGGTAATAAAACACCATCCTGGTTTGTAATGGACTTCACTTCAGTAGAATTTGAGGATGAGTGAGATGAAAAGTGGCACCAGGCGGATGAGTGGTCTCACCTGATAAAGGCTGGCTCAGCCGCAGTGTGGGGGATTTTGTATTTGGGCTTCTTACACACAGGGCACGACTCCTGAGAATCCAACGGGGTTGGGAACAGTCGGCTGTTGATCCTGTAACAGAACGTACCTAGACAACAACAAGGAGAAACCGAATCAGACAGTACAGTATAGTATTCAGGGTCTCTTCTTCAGTAAGCAATAGTGACATTATGTAGGTCTAATCCAAAAGCTTGCTATGGTTTCTCATACACTGGTGAGTGTCCATGGTGTGCTGTTGGTCTTCCTTCTCTATTGACAATGGTGGGGGTGAAAGGTCCTCTTCAGATAATCTGTGAGGAGGGTAAATCAACAGTCATTCATTAAATAAGAATTATTATCTATTTCAGTAATAGCCCTCTTACAGTCTGAACTTTTGGTTAAAAATACTCTATACCCAAATCCGATTCACAGCTCAAGAAAAAATATATTACATTAAGTGAATGCACTTGCCCTGCTTGTTGGCTGTGGACACACTCATCTCTGTTGACCTGTCGGAAAGTGCGCAGATCACTGAAAAACTGCTCCGAGTGCTCTGTCAAGGAGTTTTCTGCATCCACAATCCCTACGGGAGGAGAAAACAGTATCAATTTCATATAGAGTAACATTTTGGCTGCTACCACAATAAACTGGTTGGGTTAGCTTAATTTCTGTATAGAACTCATTTCTTGGCATACCTGCTATCCAGTCATAGCCCAGTAAAGGCTGCAGACGCTGTCTGTCGGAGGCTGATGTTTGCTCCAGTCCAGAGGATTGGAATGTGAATTTACCCACCTCCCTCTATGGACACAAGCAGAGGGCAACATTTTTAATGAGACTATTAAAGGTGAAATGTGTTGCTCAATAAAAACACAGCAGTGAGTGCAATGGTAGATCAAGCAGTTGTAACAAATATTTTTTATAACTAACCCAAGATGGGCCACAGCCTGTCGTTTCCAATGGGAGGAAATTAATCATAATGGGCTGAACAAGGAGGTGGGCAGAGCCAAGCACGAGCTAGTTTGATCCTATTGGCGCGTTCTAGCATATATATTGCATTCTTCTGTTAGGGAATGCCTACTCTGTGAAATATGCAATAACTACATTTTCACTTGCATTCCTTCTAAACGAAGCAATTTTTAAAAACTTTTAAAACTGTTTGTAACATTTTAATTTTGTCGGCATCCATCTTCTCCCACAGCCGGCCACTAGGCTTCCTCTCATCACCATATTTGGTGGTGAGTGGAAATGCCAACAGGATGCTATAATTCTGGTAAACATCTGGCTCATTGTTCTATCTGTGGTTGAACTGCCTCGCTTTGATAATACAGTGCCATCTAGTTGGAGATGATATACCCGTGTATAGTAACCTTTCTTTATATATTATCTATGGTAGTAATAGGGTAATTACTACAGTAACAACTTTTTTTTAACAGAACTGTCCTTACACCACTTGTGTAATAACAACATTTCCCTTCTCCCTTTTTACTTTGCTCACCTGTTCATTCTCCTGATTATAGTAAATAGGACTGGTATAGGGCCTCCTAATATCCAGTGATCTGACAAGAGTTGCAGGACGGCCTTTGCCTTGGTCTTGAAGAAATCCTGTGTAAACAGTAGAGTGTTCTGTAGCTTGGCCTGGTTTAAGCTTGGTTCCCGTGACAAGGTATGGTGTAGAGGTCTGACAGAGGGTGACATTCACAGATTCCACTGCCTCACCTGAGGAAAAATGGGTTCAGCATTATTTCTATGGAAATCTTATTGTGTGACTGATATGCCAATATTAGTCTGTCAGCAGCCTTTGCATTTCATTGGCATATCTAGCTTGTTAAGGTTACCTACCTTCAGTTCTCAGTGGTGCTGTTGTCTGTGTTTCCGTGTCGTCTCTCTCCTTGAACTGTACAGTAGGTTTGCTGAGAGCAGACCTAGCAGTGCCTAAGTCACCATCTATCAGGGTCACCATGTTCTCTGTATGGGGACTTTTTTCTTTATTCTGACCTGGCTTTTTCGTTGTGTTGTTTTGTACTGTCCGTTTTGAATCATTCTCCAAGCTTCCTTTGCTGCCGGTGATAGTCAACAAACTTTTGGTTTGGTGCCTCAATTGCATCAACAAGTATTTGTTGCGCTCTCGCAATGCACTCAACCGTTCGGGCGAGGCCATTCGCTACTGAACAGAGGGCTGGCTAACGTTAGATATCTAGCTACTTAGCTAATGTAGCTAGCTAGACCAAAAGCAATCTTACGTTAAGAGCAAAGAGCCAGTCTTGGCCAATTCAGAAGACACATATTTTTTGAAAATTCGCTGGCTATTTCATACAAGTTTTAAAATATATCATATATGTTCAATAATTTATAAACAAACATAATCCAAGTTTGATCAGTCTTCTATGTTTTCAGTTTGACTTTAACTCCATAACAACGTATCAGCATACAAACCATTTGATTGGCTAATGTGATGTTAGTCACCTCACCCATAATGCAACACGCAACCGTTTTAAAGAAACAAACACACAGTACTGAAGAAAACAACTGTTTTACGTCCCAATTATCTCTACCTACTCCCAAAGTGTCAATTTGAGCACTTCCCATCACTGATTTGATAGGAAATACTGGTACAATAAATATTGTGGAAACTCCCTCCATGCTACTGTGGAAAGTAGTGAACGAGTGTACACTTCAGGAGAAAGGAGACACTATTGTGATGCAAACTGGTTCTGTGGTTTGAAGATTAGGTCTAATTCTGCATTCATGACCAGGGGCCTGTTGCACAAAAGTAGAATTAAGACATCCGGGATAAATGACTCAGCTGAGCTCAATGAAGCCAAAACATGTGCGTCCAGGCTTAATTGGTTGCACAAAGACCAAGCCAGGATGAGCAGACACGGATTCATTAAGCCAGGTGAAACCAATCCTGGATAGGTGCGCGCTCACGGCTCACTCAAATAGACCCCGCCACAGATCACAGATTAACTGATTTACCATGGCAACTAGAGCCGCGTACTTTTCCCCGTCGGAAGCACAAATCCTCATGGAGGCATACGAGGAGGTAAAAGATATAATTAAGAAGAAAGGCAACACCGCCACAGTGATAAAGCAAAGAGAAAAAGCGTGGCAAAGTATTGCAGACCGCCTGAATGCGTAAGTAGTGCACAATTACACACTCACCGCTCCGCTGAAACATCACAATTACAATTCAAATATTTAATTCACATCTCCAAAAATGCAGTTGTACTGTAATTATGAAACGGTTAATTTTTTTTTATTGAAATGCACTGCAGATATGAGTGAAATTGTGTAAAGTAACTCCATCACACTGTATAAAGCTATGATAAAATTTGATATTTTTACTGAAAACAAGACAAAAATACCAAGTAATTTTTTGCAGTGTGACTCCATTAAGTGTGTGTGTGTGTGTGTGTGTGTGTGTGTGTGTGTGTGTGTAGATTAAACATGAACGGGCCAAAACGGACATGGCAGCAGGTCAAAATCAAATACAAGAACATTCTGCAGAATGGTATGGTCCCTGACTAATATTTAACAAAGCACAAGCATATATTGTACCCAGAAGGTGCCTGCTCACACATTGTCTGTACTGTTTTAGCAGTGAAAAAGAATACCCACAGACAAGGCACGGGTGGTGGGTCACCAAAGGCTGACCTTACCCCAGCAGAGGACATGGCCTTGGAGCTAAATAAAGGCAGGCCCGTCTTAGAGGGGATCCCTGGGGGGAAAGAGACTTCATTCAAGGTATGTCCTTCCATCTCTACATGGGATACAACCACATTCATATTGAATCAATTTGGACTGTCTGACTTTGGTTTACCTATTGCCTTGCAGTGTCTGGCAGCACTGTGTTCCTGTTAGAGCCACCAGCACAAGCACCAGACGATGCTGATCCAGTGAGTACTCCATCAAAGGCATACTGTAGGCCTGGCATGTCTTGTCTACTAGCTTCAATATGAATCCGATTAAATGTGATAGGGTGAAGGCCCCAGTGCAGCAGCAACAGCACATGATGGAGACGATGATGAGGAGGAGACCATCTCTCTGGATTCCAGAAGGCATGAGGTATCATGTTAAGACTGTGAAAGTACTATTTACTCTACAATGGTGAGGAGTCCTCATCAAAATCAAAAAATCTAATTTCTTTTACAGGACCCAGATGCTATACAGTGGGAAAACCAGCCTGGCAACATAGTGCGTATTAATAAAAGGACACCACATCCTGCCAAATTCCAGCTGCGCTAATTGTATTGTGTTCACAGAGCTCACAAGCTATCAGAAAGTTGTATGGCAACCACCTCCGGTGCCAAATAGAACTGGCAGACATAGACATTCAGTACAAGAAGAAAAAGATGGAAAATCTTGCACTGGAGTTCGAAATAAAAAAAGAGGACAATTAGGAAACTGGACCTTGAAATAAAAAAACTTGAGAGGGAGGTGAGATATGCCTTCAATGTACACTGTATGCTAACTGTAACACAAATGTATTAATCATTATTTTTCTTTCCTCCCCCAGCTCCAAGAAGATGACACAGCTCAAAATAAAAATTAGGTATATTCTCGTAAAGTCAAGTGAGCCATGACATATGAGCTCTTATTGTGAGCACACAGGACGGTGGCATCTTTCTAAGGTTTTTTTTATTTTCCCAGCAATCAGTACAACCACGTCATCGTTATAAGGCATCGCCCTCTTTTGCCCACCCCCCCCAGCACCAGGTGTGGCCACTAGCCTATATGAAGGCCCAAAATTGTGTGTTCCTTTCTGCTCTGACAATGGCATGCCCATTCGTGCGAGATGTGGTGGATGAAGAAGCACTTGTGCTGAGGAGAGCCTTCAGGTGAGAAAGGGTCTTCAGGGACCGGTTGGACCCACTGGCCTTCCCTGATGACCATCTATATGAAAGATACAGGTTTTCTGCAGATGGCATCAGGTATCTATGCAGACTACTGGGTCCCAGGATTAAGCACCGCACTGCACGGAGCCATGCACTGAGTGTGGAGCAAATGGTTTGTGTGGCCTTGCGCTTTTTTGCTAGTGGAGCCTTCCTGTACTCAGTGGGGGATGCAGAACAGCTGAACAAGGCCACAATTTGCCGCACAATAAGGAGTGTGTGTCTGGCTATCAAAGCATTAGCAGATGTCTTCATCTCCTTCCCTGGCCACAGAAGACTCTGTGACATCAAAGAGGAGTTCTATAGGATTGCAGGTAAGAGGATCTACAAATTACAGGACAACTGTTAACACATAGTAGGATACTCATTACTTTGTGTGACAGGTTTCCCCAATGTCATTGGTGCAGTGGACTGCACACACATAAGGATAAAAGCCCCCTCAGGTGCCCATGAGGCTGATTTTGTGAATAGGAAATCCTTTCACAGCATTAATGTTCAGGTGAACATAACTTTTTGATATTGTCCATTGACGAACACTCTGCATTGCCAGTGATGTGCATTGATTGGTGTAATATTCCTCATCTTATGATTTCAGATGGTCTGCAATGCTGACTGTGTGATCAGCAATGTTGTGGCAAAATGGCCTGGCTCAGTCCATGACTCCAGAATCTTTCGGGCCTCTGAAATCTATCAGTGCCTATCACAAGGTAAGCCACACAACCCCTATTTATAACCATCATGGCTGTGTCAAGAATATCACTGTGTTTATGAGGTAGTAATGATGAGATTTTGTGTTGACAGGTGAATTCTCTGTGTTGCTGGGAGACAGGGGGTATGGCTGCCAGCCTTTTCTCCTGACACCTTTCACAGACCCCCAGGAAGCACAGCAGGCCTACAACCATGCCCATGCCAGGACCAGGGCCAGAGTTGAAATGACCTTTGGCCTCCTGAAGGCACGCTTTCACTGCCTTCACAAATTAAGGGTCAGCCCTGTTAGGGCATGTGATATTACTGTGGCTTGTGCTGTCCTCCACAATGTGGCCTGCCTGAGGAAGGAGAGGGCCCCCAGAGTGCCACCAGCCATGGACTGGGACAATCCGGCAATCTTCCCTGATGACGACAGTGGTCGGCTGCTGAGGGACCAATATGTGTTGAATTATTTTAGTTAGTATGTGTGCTTTCAATTTTGGTTAAATATGTCCTGCGGTGGCAGAGGAATTTGGGTTTTTTTGGGTTCGTTTTTTGACGAATTTGGCCTCTTATGATGTTTGTGCGGTATACTGTGTGTAATACAAGGCTGCAGGGAGGCTACTGCATCCATTCATTTGTCTGTTCAGTTGATGTGTATGGATTTGTCCTGCATTTATTTTAGTGTGCAGACATGCAGGGTGTGTTATACACATTCAAAGGTCTGTATATGTATCATTTTGTATAATATGCTTAGATTCTGTGCTTTCCATCTTGTAGAGTCACTGTGACTTCAGTTTTGAAAGGAGCTGATGGTTTACCTGCTTTGTTTTGTCCTTATTCAATAAAGGAACATAATGTTACACATTGTGTTTTTATATTCATATGGAATGTGTATTTGTTTATATGACAGAGTACTAGGGCCACACTGAAGAAAAAGGATAAAGTCATAAATTTATGAGGCTGGTTCTTTCTGCAGAAAAGCTACATATTGTTTTTACAGTTTTGATACTTATGACAATGTGATACTTAATATTCTGGCACATCAGCATGTCTTTGTTTATGAAACCATACTGAAGTACAATTTCACGAAATGCCCCACATCTGTCATTTTAACAACTGTCCTCCTTTAAAACAACTGGTTACAATATTATGACTTGTGTTTTTTTCCCCTCTGTGGCCCTAATATTCTAGCATTTTATATATAGCCTTATAGTCTATGGGAAACTGTAAATTATCTAATGATAGCAACATCATCTAAAAATCATTTTTTATCCAAAATCATTGAAATTAATGATCACAAACGTTTAAATAACAGTGGGTCTAGTTATATGTGATAACAATGTATAGTGAGCAGTGAAATAACTATTGGTTTCCATTTGTGGTGACTGCTGACTGACATTAGGGATGAGATTAAATAGATCCTGGAATTTAGCCTGGTCTGGAGCAGGCTAGCTCCACAGAATAAATCTCCATGGTAATTTATACCATAACATATCCTCCTGCCCCCTATCCATCTTTAGTGCAACCGGATTACGGATCAATTGAGCCAGGATCACCAAGATATCCTGGCTTAATCCCTTATCCTAGTTTTGTGCAACAGGCCCCAGGTGGGAAGGTTGTATTAATCACTCACGACTGGGAACGCCCCCCAACTGGTAGCAAGTGGGAAACTCGTATATAAACTCGTATATATTTAAATCGTGTATATATTTTATTTTTCTATATGTATACTTTGACAATGTAAGTAATAATGAACTTGCCAAGTCAATAAAGTCAATTGAATTTAATTGAACTCGTATATCATCCCTGAGCTCCGATTTTTCCAACATGCTAGTAGTCTCTGACATCACCTACTAAGGAAATTACCTCTATAACAGCCTTTTCGACAGTCATGCAACAACAAAACATTTTATATAAAGCTATCTATTAATATGGTTTTTGAACGCTATAATTTGTTTACAAGCGTGATCGCTGTAATAGTTACTTAGTTTATGGTTGATGCAGTGTGTTGACCATTAGCCAATCTGCGTTTCTCGGTGAGTTCAAACACACGAATGCATCCAATTGGGATTTACGACTTCACTTCACTGGTAATTACCACCTCCCCACTTGAAAATTAACGCAGCATTAGGTCTGAGAATGTAATCAAATAATATAATACACATTTAGTTTTTTAAACCTATGTGATCTGTCAGGAAGTTAGGATTCCATATGTAATTAAAATGACAAGGAGTGACATAACACATGATGCCCCAGTCAATTATATTATCCCCCTACAGATTGTCTGTAACATGTTATATACAATCAGTGGGTCTAATCCTGAATGCTGATCGGTTAAAAACGGTATTCCAGCAGGTGTCTATGCCACAAATTACCACCGGGTAAATCTATGACGTTAAACTGCATATTTACTATGTTCCATCTGCCTGCTTGGTCCACTGTCTCATCAGCCTAGCCAGACAATATATAAATGTGATCTTCCTCTCTATCTCACATTTCTTTTAGACTAACATTTAGTTTCAACAGCGGAGATTTGTGTAAACGTTGCTGTCTGTTTCTCCGACATTTGCAACATTGTTTCAATATTCAAATTCGATCTCCTGCTGTACCATAGTAATGAACTTGTCAGGAGTCGGGACGAGACGCAGCGTTTCTCAGCCAGTCGAAATCATGAATCAGCTGGCATCATTTTTATGGATATATACAAATTGAAAAAGGTGAAACGAAACGAAGTGCTGCTAGTTTGCAGTATTTTCATATTCAGTTTGAAGTGATTGTGTTAGCTGTGGCGTTGGATAGCTCCTCTGAACAACATATTTTCTATGCCAGGCAAAATAGCGTCTCATTATCTCATTGTTATGGATGCGTCCAAATAAATGTCAATAGAAAACAGCTTCAACAAATGCAGCTACTGTTATTTTTCTGGATGCATTGTTTGACGTGAGCGCAAGTTAGCCGTAGTTGGCTAGCTAGCAAGCAAGAGATACAAAAGAGGTAAAAAAAAAAAAAACCTGCCTAACAACACCAATGCCAATATATCCTCCAAACACCGGCTTCGAGGGTAGTATCACTTAAATGTACAATGACTGTTTAATATAATTAACATTTTCATTCATAGTTTCTGAAAACTTTAGACAATGTCATTGTAATGTTTTTCATTGTGCCATCCTAAAAGGACAATCTGTGCTTGTAAAAGCTGAGAAATTTGTGAGTATTCATCCACTGCTTACTGACAGGAGGAGATTAGTTTATCTTCAATTAAACCTGTCCATCCGTGGTGACACTAATCATGGCACTGCCGGTGGCAGAGGATCACAGTCATAATGATATGAATGCTCTCGTTTTGAATGGTGCTGAGCTGTGTGGGCGAGCTGCTACTCTGTTTTCCAGTCACGGCTCGTTTGCATTGAGATGTGTACCAGCCAGTCTAGTGTGATTAGCTGACCACAGTACTGTGAGTTGCACCACATAATCATTAAATGGTGCCAGTTATGAAGTCATATACTCCAATGTGTCCCTGTAATCACTGTTGTGCTCCAGGCAATTACTGCTTGTTGCCCGGAACGCCTCATCGTCCATTAACCACTGGTCACGGACATCACAACAACAACAACAACAACAAAATAGGGAATTACACAAGATTTACAAACATATCATTCTTAGAATTTAGAATAAATGGCAACCTTCATTACTGTAAAAGCCCTGGTTCATTTGACAGTGGTAATCATAGGATACATGTAAAGCAATTCAGTCAATACTCAATGAGACCAGAGCTCTGGGAGCTTTTTTGGTGAACTAAAAGAGTAAAAGGTGAAACAAAGAATATCATTTTTACATCTGGAATGTTATCCATTTCATACCCTGTAGGGGGCAATATGTGACTTTAAATGACTCTTTCAGATATGAAGGAACTGTAAAAGTCAATAACAAAGGGAAATATATTTCACAAGAAGTGTTCTGGCAACAAAAAAACAGGACACTGTGTTCATGCTGAGGCTGAGCTAAGTGCTCCAACCATGTTACAGCTACATTCAAATCCCACCTGGAGTCACTGAATGTATTGATCTCATCATAGTTTTACACGGTTTAAAAATACTGTGGGTCCTTCTTTACCAGATGCGAACCATGGCTTTACCACACTTTTTAAAATTTCCTCTGATCTGAAATCCTCGGTGTGCTCCCCTGCTGCGGAGCTGTAGGCGTCATAGTGGGACTACGGAGACCAGTTGAAGTAGAGTACATGCAAAGAAAAACAAACCAAAGCCAAAGTAAATATACACTGTTTTGTACACTCAGTTTACATCAAGTCACCTAATGTGTCTGGATGGGTCTATTAAAAAAATGTGTCCAGGGGCTACCTCTACTGGCTGACATCTCTTATATTCCTTATTTGAAATTATGTTTGATAAGCAGTAAACACACAGAACAACATAGTCCCAGCAGGAGATAGCGATGGACAGTGAAGGGTCAGGTTGGCTGATAGGATCAGGCTGAGAGGGGATACCTGTCACAGCAGGTGGCAGTGAGGTATTGAAGGGGGAGGTGGCTGTGCTGATAAAGAGACACAGAAGGTCGATTGTTCCCGCCAAGCTGCTTTTAGCAGGGCGATGCCATTAAGATAAGGAGGATTAGGTCTAGCACAGGGAGGGGGTTGTCCTAGCTGCCACGCTCTGATGGACAGGACAGCAGGAGAGATCACACTGGGTAAGAGACAGGGTCCAAGAGAAGGTATGCAGAGACGCATGGTCCAAGAGAGGTTTGCAGATACTCTACTATTCAGCAGCAGCACAGGATGCACACACACAGACGCATTAAACAATCAAAAAAACTAAAGGCTGTATGTCTTTAGGCTGTATGCCTTTACAGTGTCGCGGTATACAGTACAAGGCAAAACAGCATCCTTCCTAGGTTGCAGGAACACATGTTCTTTGAGTTCTCGTTATCCATGACACAATAAAAATGCTTCTAATCAACTGAGGGGATCTACTATAAATGATCAGCCTTTCCAGGATGGGAGGAATATTGTTTTGCCTTCCTACATAAACATCCAGGTACTAGCTTTGATCCATCACCCTATAGAGCCCTGAGTGTCAAAGAATGGTAAGAACACAATGAGAAAAACAGAACCATGGCAAGGTTGCACTCTTTAGCTGGTATTTAGGTGTGCCGGCGCTACCAAAAGTTTTCCAGGAATGGAGTGCTAATTTGTGCATATTCATTCTAGCTCCTTGGTATCTCAGAAAAGGAAGGTGATAGCATCTTAGGAGATGCTATCACCTTTCCATGCTAACAGCTTTCCTTTTCTGGAATAACAAGGATCTGCAAGCCCTCTTTAGCTACTTGTATTGTGGATCCTTCCAGCACAGCATTTACCTCTGAGATTTCACCCTGGTGATTTTGTGTATCTTTTATGTTGTGCACCTGTTATAGAGCGAGATGCGAAACACTTTACTTGACACCCATTGCCATAACACATTATGACACGGACATAACCATGTCATGACACGGTCACCCATTTATGACACGGTCCTAGCCATGTCATAATATGTCATCACAGCTGACGTAACTTATCATAACATAACTTATCATAACCATGTCATAATATGGTCATAACACTGTCAGGACACATACATTTAGACCTGTTGTGACATATATTGCATTATTTTATGGCTGGATATGACACCTACATAAGAGTTGACAAAACCCAAAAACCTACCACACAAGACAAAACATTATATTACACCATAGCATACTTGTCTACAGTATGTTAATGTTATATAACATTTTCTGAAATTGACCATATAAAAGTATCATTGTATTGCATACATAATGTAGGTAAGACATGCACCTACCTCAATGCTCTGTTGCTGATCACTGGGATGAATGCAGGAGCAGATTTCAGGAGCAGGACAAGACACTCTTTTTTTGACAGATGACTGACATAATGGCATGGACATGATAGGCCAATCTGGCTTCTATGATTATGATGGTCATAATGCTTCATAACAGTGCTTCATGACAGTGCTTCATGACAGTGTCATAACGTTTTTTTAAATATGACAAAAAAAAACATGACTGTAAATAATGAATTACAACAATAACTTAAGAAATACACTTTCAAACGAAAGGAAACGTCTTAACATGGGAAAAAATACATTTGAATGAATGTGGGTTTTGACACTCTTATGTGGGTGTCATAACCAGACATAAAATAATGCAATATATGTCACAACAGGTGTAAATATATGAACAATGTTCAGGCACTAAGCAAATTTCAGGTTTGCTGAGCGCAAACTTGAATGTTGTGAAAAGTCTGTGCAACTTCCAGCGAGTGTTTATTGTGAACACTGAGACTGCAGTCGATTTAAGTTACAGTTTTGACAGTGGTCAATTAGGCTACTGTGGCTATTTGATCATAATGTAGATCTACCAGAGTGGCCTACCATCAGAAACAATGGAGAAAATGCATCCATAACATTTTAACATGGAAATAGCTGTTCTATCATTCAATCTACAGTTTCAGCCAATGTGGTGTTCAATGTGGGCCTGCATTCCATAAGACTTTTAAAAAACAACATGCAGGGCTTGACATTAACCTGTTTATCAATTTGTCCTTCCGACAAGAAGGTGACTGAAATGGTTGTTGTGTTGTTTGATGCATGAAACCACTTTACAAGATAAAATGCATTATTATTCCCATACCATTATTACAGAGAATCAGACACATTATGCTAATCTCTCTCTGCTGGCTACTTAGCATATTCAAGTCTTCTCAAAATACAATACCGCCCCTTTCAGACAAACAAAAGCACTTTACTTGACTTGCTTTTCAAAGAAGGCTAGTAATGCAGACGTTTTGTGCTCTTGTAAGCAATCACTCCCCTATTGCTGACTACAAATGATCTATAACTGGGCTAATAACTCACTAACTAGCAAAGGATATGAACAAAATTTGCACACATGTCTACAAAACTTTAGAAAGGCAGGGCAGGATGGATACAGGTCTGTAACAGTTTGGGTCTAGAGTGTCTCCCGCTTTGAAGAGGGGGATGACCGTGGCAGCTTTCCAATCTTTAGGGATCTCAGACGATACGAAAGAGAGGTTGAACAGGCTAGTAATAGGGGTTACAACAATTTTGGTGTTACAACAATTTTAGGTGTGTTCTAAAACAAGTTTTAGAAAGAGAGGGTCCAGATTGTCTAGCCCAGCTGATTTGTAGGGGTCCAGATATTGCAGCTCTTTCAGAACATCCGCTATCTGGATTTAGGTGAAGCGCGGGGGGCTTGGGCAGGTTGCTGCGGGGGGTGCAGAGCTGTTGGCCAGGGTAGGGGTAGCCAGGCGGAAAGCACGACCAGGCCGTAGGAAAGTGCTTATTGAAATTCTTGATTAACGTAGATTTATCGGTGGTGACAGTGTTTCCTAGCCTCAGCGCAGTGAGCAACCCAGAGATGGCGCTAGTGGGGCACCTATCTAGGATATATAAACAGGTGTCTGATTAGGATGTCGTGTTTCGCTAGCACAGACTGCAATATGTTCCGGGAATCATCCGATGACATTGAGGAGTTCACCACATCAGTCACCGGCTTCATTAATAAATGCATTGACAACACTTTCCCTACAGTGACCGTACGTAGATATCCCAACCAGAAGCCATGGATTACAGGCAACATCTGCACTGAGCTAACGCTAGAGCTGCGGTTTTTAATGAGTGGGACAGTAATTCGGAGGTTCATAATAAATCCCGCTATGCCCTCCGACGAACCTGTTAGGGATAGGGGCAGCATTTTCACTTTGGATGAATTGCGTGCCCATGGTGAACTGCATCCTACTCTCTCCTAGATGCTAAAATATGCATATTATTATCACTATTGGATAGAAAACACTCTGAAGTTTCTAAAACTGTTTGAATTATGTATGTGAGTATAACAGAACTCATAGGGCAGGCAATCTTCCAAACAGGAAGTGGAAATTCTGATGCTGGTCGAATTTGAAGTCATCGCCTTTTCACACCCTAATAAGATATGGATCTGTTCACACTTCCTACGCCTTCCACTAGATGTCAGCAGTCAGTAGAACTTGGAATGAAGCCTCTAGTGCACATATGTCAGAGTCAAGGCCCGCGGGCCACATCCGGCCCGCAAGAAGGTTTTTTACGGCCCCTGGGATGATCTTGATTTATTATTAGAACCGGCCCGCAGCAAGCCGGCAGCCCGCAGATCTTTTACACGCACCAATACTACATTTCCCACAATGCAAAGGTGACGCACCGAGCAGTAGGCTGCTTCATTTCAATATTTATTGGCACAGCAGTCGTCAGCATCACAGTAAAATTAACTTTCAGATACCCATCAAAAATGGCAAAACGGAAGGTGGATACTGAGAACCGGGGGTTTCAAACAAGGTGGGAGTCGGAGTATATGTTCACGAAGGTAGCTGGAAAACCTGTGTGTCTTCTGTGTGGAGAAAGTGTGGCGGTACTGAAAGAGTATAATCTGAGACGACATTATGAAACGAAACACGCGGACAAAAACAAGAATATGGACATGGAACAAAGGCTACAAAAGGCCAGTTTTATTTTGGCAGAAGAGATCGCTAAATCAGCCCGGCCATTTACGGAGGGGGATTTCATCAAAAACTGCATGATTAAAGTTTGTGACGAAGTTTGCCCAGAAAAAAGGCAACTCTTTTTAAATGTGAGTCTGAGCAGAAACACCATTGCCGAGAGAGTAGACCAGTTGTCCATCAATCTAAAAGAGCAGCTTGTGAAAAAGGGAAAAGATTTTATTGCATATTCCTTGGCTGTGGATGAGAGCACCGACATTTCTGACATTGCCCAGTTGTCAATTTTCATCCGCGGAGTGGACTCCAACCTAAGCGTGACAGAGGAGTTTTTGGCTTTACGTCCTATGCATGGCACAACTACGGGGCATGATTTGTATGAAGAGGTGTCAAGATGTGTAAATGAGATGGAGCTGCCTTGGGAAAAACTCGTGGGTTTGACAACCGACGGAGCACCTGCGATGTGTGGACACAGGAGCGGACTGGTGGCGAAGATACGGGAAAAGATGCAAGAGGAAAACGCGACAGGTGAGCTGACAGCTTATCATTGTATCATACACCAGGAAGCGTTGTGCGGTAAAGCCTTGAAAATGGAGCATGTAATGAGCATCATCACGCGCACAGTTAACTTTATCAGAGCCAAAGGTTTGAATCACCGCCAGTTCAAGGCATTTCTGACGGAGTTAGAAACGGAGCATGGTGATTTGCCTTATCACACAGAGGTGCGATGGCTAAGCCAGGGAAAGGTGCTTCAAAGATGTTTCGAGCTTCGTGAGGAGATTTGTCTGTTCTTGGACAGCAAAGGGAAAGACACAACACAACTCCGAGACGAAATGTTTCTGTGTGAAATGGCTTTTCTGTGTGACATTACGAGTCATCTGAATGCAATAAACTTGCAGCTGCAGGGTCGGGATCGTGTCATCTCTGATATGTACAGTACAGTGAAGGCATTTAAAACCAAACTGACTCTGTGGGAGACGCAGATGCGGAAAGAAAATTTGAGCCACTTTCCCAGCTGCCAGACCATGAAAGAGAAGCTCTCTACCAGTGCGTTCCCGAGCACACAGTTGGCTGATAAAATAGGTATGCTTGCCGCTGACTTTCGACGCCGATTTGCTGACTTTGAAGCACAAAAAAGCAGGTTGGAACTGCTCGGTAACCCATTTGCTGTTGACGTGGAAAGCTCACCACCAAACCTCCAAATGGAGTTGATTGACCTCCAATGCAATGATGCACTGAGGGCAAAATATGCGGCAGTGGGTGCTGCGGAGTTCGCCCGTTTCCTCCCCGGCACAATGCCCCAGCTGCGCATCCAGGCTGCTCAAACGTTGTCTATGTTTGGCAGCACATACCTGTGTGAACAACTGTTTTCTTTGATGAACCTGAACAAAACATCACACAGAAGTCGACTTACTGCTGAACACCTCCACTCAATTCTGAGGATTTCTTCAGCTCAGAGCCTTACCCCGAACATTGATGAACTTGTGGAAAAGATGGGACACCACCAAGTATCACCCTCAACCTCAAACAAGTGAACATTACTGTGCAATCACATATTTAGAGTTTTTACTCAGTTCAAGTTTAAAAGTTAAAATTTAATATTTGTTTTCACTGCATGTTACTTCTCCTTAAACAAAGTGTTGTTTTTGATTAATAGATTTTTGCACTTTATTTTTTTGTATTTCAATCCAATTATATTTTAAAAATATTTCAGTTGAGTGGATGATAGAAAATTGCTATTATTGTTTTTTCTTTGAAGTAAATTTAGCCCACTTTTGCTAAAATAGAAAATATAGTCTACTGATGGTGCCTTGAATACCGGTTTCTTTCATTTAATGTTCATGTTATGGGGATATTTATATAAAGGAAATTTGTCTTTTGTGTCTGTTGAAAATTAAAGATTACTGACAGAGCCATAAGAAAATATTGCTTTATTTATCTGATCATATTGTAATATATTTGTTAGGTTTTCAGTAGGTTCAATTAGGTTCACTAGACTATATGCGTCATTTAAAAATTTTTCAATGAACATTCGAACAGTCCGGCCCTCGTCTTGTAGCTGATTTTTTTATTTGGCCCTCCGTCCATTTGACTTTGACACCCCTGCTCTAGTGTGATGTTTGACCGAATGGGAGGGGAATGAGTTACTGGCCTGGCAGAATGCCATTTCCTGGTTGCGCAATTTTTTGTTGATATCGCCTGCGATCCATGACTCTGTAGACAAAAACGAATGCTCCGGTTGAAACTTTATTGGGTATATATGAAAATAACATACTGAAGATTAATTCTCTACTTAGTTTGACCAGTTTATTCGACCTGGAATATATCTTTTTTAAGTTTTTGTCCGAGTTCGCCTGGACCAGCGCCAGCTTTTGGGCATGTGAGCTAAACGTGCTAGCGAATGCAGCTAATTGGACACTAGTAATGGACATTATGGAACAAAACAAGGATTTATTGTGGAACTAGGACTCCTTGCACTGCATTCTGATGAAAGATCACCAAAGGTAAGGGAATATTTATGATGTAATTTCATATTTCTGTTGACTCCAACATGGCGGAGAAATATATTTACTTCTGAGCGCCGTCTCAGATTATTGCATGGTATGCTTTTTTCGTAACGTTTAAAAAAAACCTGACACAGCGGTTGCATTAACAACCAGTGTATCTTTAATTATATGTAAAACATGTATCTTTCATCAAAGTTTATGATGAGTATTTCTGTTATCTGACTCTCTGTAATTACTCCGGATATTTTGGAGGCATTTTTGAACATGGCGTCAATGTAAACCGATATTTGTGGATATAAATATGCATATTATCGAACAAAACATAAATGTATTGTGTAACATGATGCCAAATGAGTGTCATCTGATTAAGATTATCAAAGGTTAGTGATTCATTTTATCTCTAATTCTGCGTTTTCTGACTCTATCTTTGGCTGGGAAAAATGGCTGTGTTTTTTTGGATTTGGTGGATTTGATCTAACATAAATATATGTTGTGTTTTCGCTGTAAAACATTTTAAAAATCGGACACGATGGGTAGATTAACAAGATGTTTATCTTTCATTTGCTGTATTGGACTTGTGAAAGTGAAATATAAAAAATAAAAAAGTAAATATGTTCTGCGCAACCTTTTCAGCAGAATGTGGGGGGGTTCCATCAGCGGAACATGTGTCCTAGACAGGTTTTAAACAGGCAAAGAGTGAATACAGGACTAAGATCGATTCCTACTACACTTGCTCTGACGCTTGTCGGTTGTGGTAGGGTTTACATACTATAATGGATTACAAAGGGAAACCCAGCCGTGAGCTGCCTAGTGACGTGAGCCTACCAGACAAGCTAAATTCCTTTTATGCTCGCTTCGAGGCGAGCAATACTGAACCATGCATGAGCGCACCAGCTATACCGGACGACTGTGTGATCACGCTCTCCGAAGCCGATGTGAGTAAGACCTTTAAACAGGTTGACATTCAGACGGATTACCAGGACGTGTACTCAGAGCATGCACTGACCAGCTGGCAAGTGTATTGTGCCCAAGAAGGTAACCATGAAATGCTTTTGGCTCACATCAACACGACAGCCTTGACCCACTCCAATTTGCATACCGCCCCAACAGATCCACAGATGACGCAATCTCTATTGCACTCCACACTGTCCTTTCCCACCTGGTCAAAAGGAACACCTACGTGAGAATGCTGTTTATTGACTATAGCTCAGCGTTCAACACCATAGTGCCCACAAAGCTCATCACTCAGCTAATGATCCTGGGATTAAACACCTCCCTCTGCAACTGGATCCTGGACCGCCTGACAGGCCGTCCCCAGGTGTTGAGGGTAGGCAACAACACATCCGCCACGCTGACCCTCAACACGGGGTCCCCTCAGGGGTGAGTGCTTAGTCCCCTCCTATATTCCCTGTTCACCCACGACTTCGTGGCCGTGCACAACTCCAACGCCATGACGATGAGACAGCCTATAGGGGTGAGGTCAGAGACCTGGCAGTGTGGTGCCAGTACAACAGCCTCTCCCTCAACGTCAGCAAGATGAAGAATTTGATCGTGGACAACAAGAGACAGAGGGTCAAGCACGCCCCCATTCACATCGACAGGGCTGTAGTGGAGTGGGTCGAGAGCTTCAAGTTCCTGTGTCCACATCATAAGGATCTATCATGGTCCAAACACACCAATACAGTCACGAAGAGGGCCCGACAATGTCTCTTCCTCCTCAGGAGGCTGTAAAGATTTGGCATGGGCCCTCAAATTTTCAAAAAGTTATACAGCTGCATCATTGACAGCATTTTGACTGGCTGCATGGTATGGAAAATGCTTGGCATCCAACCGCAAGTTGTTCCAAAGGATAGGGCGTACGGCCCAATACATCACTGGGGCCGGACTCCCTGCCATCCAGGACCTCTATACCAGGCAGTGTCAGAGGAAGGCCCCGTGTTGAGGGTCAGCGTGGCGGATGTGTTGTTGCCTACTCTCAACACCTGGGGAAGGCCTTCAGGAGGTCCAGGATCCAGTTGCAGAGGTGTTTAATCCCAGGATCATTAGCTGAGTGATGAGCTTTGTGGGAACTATGTATGGTGTTGTCAAAGACTCCAGCTACCCAAGTCATAGACTGTTACCTCTGCTACAGCACCAAGTCTGGAACCAAAAGGATCCTGAACAGCTCTTACCCCCAAGCCATTAGACTGCTGAACAGTTAATCAAATGGCTACCCTGACTACATGGATTGACCCCCTGTTTTATTTTCACTAGCTCTATGCACACTCCAACACACACACACACACACACACACACACACACACACACACACACACACACACACACACACACACACACACTCTTCACATATACTGCTGCCACTGTTCATTATCTGTCCTGATTGACTAGTCACTTTTATCCCTACCTACATGTACATACAGTGGGGCAAAAAAGTATTTAGTCAGCCACCAATTGTGCAAGTTCTCCCACTTAAAAAGAAGAGAGAGGCCTGTAATTTTCATCATAGGTACACGTCAACTATGACAGACAAAATGAGGAAAAAAAAAACAGAAAATCACATTGTAGGATTTTTTATGAATTTATTTGCAAATTATGGTGGAAAATACATATTTGGTCACCTACAAACAAGCAAGATTTCTGGCTCTCACAGAACTGTAACTTCTTCTTTAAGAGGCTCCTCTGTCCTCCACTCGTTACCTGTATTAATGGCACCTGTTTGAACTTGTTATCAGTATAAAAGACACCTGTCCACAACCTCAAACAGTCACACTCCAAACTCCACTATGGCCAAGACCAAATTAGCTGTCAAAGGACACCAGAAACAAAATTGTAGACCTGCACCAGGCTGGGAAGACTGAATCTGCAATAGGTAAGCATCTTGGTTTGAAGAAATCAACTGTGGGAGCAATTATTAGGAAATGGAAAACATACAAGGCCACTAATAATCTCCCTCAATCTGGGGCTCCACGCAAGATCTCACCCCGTGGGTTCAAAATGATCACAAGAACAAAAATCCCAGAACCACACGGGGGGACCTAGTGAATGACCTACAGAGATCTGTGACCAAAGTAACAAAGCCTACCATCAGTAACACACTACGCCGCCAGGGACTCAAATCCTGCAGTGCCAGACGTGTGCCCTGCTTGAGCCAGTACATGTCCAGGTCCGTCTGAAGTTTGCTAGAGAGCATTTGGATGATCCAGAAGAAGATTGGAAGAATGTCGTATGGTCAGATGAAAATATAACTTTTTGGCAAAAACTCAACTCGTCGTGTTTGGAGGACAAAGAATGCTGAGTTGCATCCAAAGAACACCATACCTACTGTGAAGCATGGGGGTGGAAACACCATGCTTTGGGGCTGTTTTTCTGCAAAGGGACCAGAACGACTGATCCGTGTAAAGGAAAGAATGAATGGGGCCATGTATCGTGAGATTTTAAGTGAAAACCTCCTTCCATCAGCAAGGGCATTGAAGATGAAACGTGGCTGGGTCTTTCAGCATGACAATGATCCCAAACACACCGCCCGGGCAACGAAGGAGTGGCTTCGTAAGAAGCATTTCAAGGTCCTGGAGTGGCCTAGCCAGTCTCCAGATCTCAACCCCATAGAAAATCTTTGGAGGGAGTTGAAAGTCCGTGTTGCCCAGCAACAGCCCCAAAACATCACTGCTCTAGAGGAGATCTGCATGGAGGAATGGGCCAAAATACCAGCAACAGTGTGTGAAAACCTTGTGAAGACTTACAGAAAACATTTGACCTCTGTCATTGCCAACAAAGGGTATATAACAAAGTATTGAGATAAACTTTTGTTATTGACCAAATACTTATTTTCCACCATAATTTGCAAATAAATTCATTAAAAAACCTACAATGTGATTTTCTGGAATTTGTTTTCTCATTTTGTCTGTCATAGTTGAAGTGTGCCTATGATGAAAATTAAAGGCCTCTCTCATCTTTTTAAGTGGGAGAACTTGCACAATTGGTGGCTCACTAAATACTTTTTTTGCCCCACTGTATTACCTCAATCACCTCAACTACCTCGTACCCCAGCACATTGACTCGGTACTGGTAGTCCCTGTACATATCCTTTTCTTTTTTTTTTCTTACTTATTAACTTTGCATTGTTGGGAAAGGGCTCATAAGTAAGCATTTCACAGTAAAGAGTTTTCAGTGCATGTGACAAATTAAAATTTGACTTGAGGTTGACCTTGGGACAGGGACTCTCGTCATCTCTCAATGTCCCCCTGAGGACGAATGACGGCATAATGGTACACAAAACCGAACTTAATCTTATAATTTCTCTGACACATCATACACAGATTAATAAAAAAGCAATTACCTCATTGATATTGCAAAAGAACACTCAAGCACTCTTCTTTTTATTCATCAGCTGACCCCCTGGATTCTGTTTAAAGGCATAGTTATAGCAGTTTTCTCCACTCGAATACAAAAGACACACAGAAACAGAAATGCTTGCAGAGCACAGGCAAATACAAAAACGTTATACACGCACACACACACACACACACACACACACACACACACACACACACACACACACACACACACACACACACACACACACACACACACACACACACACACACACACACACACACACATACAAACACACACATGCACACGCAAGCACACATACAAGCACAGTCACACTTAGCCAAACATTATCCTTGCTACTCAATGCCCCTCATGAGGACAATTCTTGGTATTCACAAATTGCTGGTGATAAAGTAGTTATGGGTTTCTCCTCAGTGAGAGAGGCATTAAAGACTGCTCAGTGCTCAGATAGCTTGTATAAAAGGAAAGACAACCTAACAGGCAACAGGCAATGTATACTAATGTACAACAACCCATACAGATACTCAATAATTAAGTAAATCATAACCAGGAGAGAACTGTTGAGAAAGCCTGGAGAGACCAAGATGAGGAGGAGAAATCATATCAGTTCATAGTGGGCCTGGAGAGATGTCTTGACCAGGACCTGTTACAAGAGTCTATCTTGCCTAAAACTTTGCTGATAACTACTTTATTGAGGAAAAAGGTACTTACTATGATGTGATATGCAGTTCTCACCTAGCTATCTTAAGATGAATGTACTAACTGTAAGTGACAGCTACCTGGATAAGAGCTTCTGCTAAATAACTAAAATGCAAATGTTAATGTAATGTGAGTTGACAAACCTGCAGAGCCCTGTGTCTTGGGGTCTAACCCTAAGAAGTTCTGGAAAATGGTTAAAGACCTGGAAAATAAACCCTCCTTCTCACAGCTGCCCATGTCCCTTAAAGTTGAGGATGTGGTTGTTACTGACAAGAAGCACATGGCTGAGTTCTTTAATCACCAATTCATTAAGTCAGGATTCCTATTTGACTCAGCCATGCCTCCTTGTCCGTCCAACGTTTCCTCATCTCCCACCCCTTCTAATTCGACTATCCCCGATGCTTCTCCCTTTTTTCACCTGCCCCGTAACAAAGTTTCTCCCTGCAGGCAATCATTGAGTCCGAGGTGCTAAAGGAGCTCCTGTCACTTTGGCAAGAAGGATCAGGAGACAGGCGCAGGTATGCGTAATAGTTTTTTTAATTTAGCCCAAATTACGGCGTGCCGTGTAAAGGCACGGGGACGAAGACCAAACAAACACAAAACAAAAGCACAGGATTGAAACCCAAACAAAAGAGCGAGGAGTACCTCGAATAAATAACACACTCGCACAATGATTAACACATGGGACGAGACCTGTAATCATCTGTGCAATCCACAAGGGCACGAACTCCCAAAACACACAGCACGGGTACTCACACACACACCAACGGACATTGTAACAATAACCAACCCCACCATGGTGAACAAAGGGCACATATATACAAGTACAATCCGTGGGAATAGGGGCCAGGTGTGCGCATGAAAGTTCCAGAGGGATCCGTGACAGCTCCTGAAACTTGACCCCAAAAAAACATCTGGGTCAGATGGTTCAGACCCTTTCTTCTTTAAGATTGCTGCCCCCGGTCTTTCGTTTCTGGGGAGGTTCCCATTGCTTGGAAGGCAGCCACGGTTTGTTCTATATCAAGCTGATCCTAATTGTTATAGGCCTATTTCTATTTTGCCCTGTTTATCAAAAAAACTTGTCAATAATCAACTGACTGGCTTTCTTGATGTCTATAGTATTCTCTCTGGTATGCAATCTGGTTTCCGCACCGGTTATGGGTATCTCACTGCAACCTTAAAGGTCCTCAATGATGTCACCATTGGTTTCCTTGATTCTACACAAGGAACAACAAGGAACAATGCACAATGTTGTGCTGCCATTTTTTTTATTTATTTAAATTTTAATTTGACCCCCTTTTCTCCACAATTTCGTGGTATCCAATTAGTTAGTTACTATCTTGTTTCATCGCTTTTTTCAATGCTCCTTATAGGACACATCACTGCACTCTATACTCCTCTGTAAACTAGTAATCTCTGTATAACTGTCGCAAGACCCACTGGTTGATGCTTATTTATAAAACCCTCTTAGGCCTCACTCCCCCTATCTGAGATATCTACTGCAGCCCTCATCCTCCACATACAACACCCGTTCTGCCAGTCACATTCTGTTAAAGGTCCCGAAAGCACACACATCCCTGGGTCGCTCGTCTTTTCAGTTCCCTGCAGCTTACGACTGGAACGAGCTGCAACAAACACTCATGCTGGACAGTTTTATCTCAATCTCTTCATTCAAAGACTCAACCATGGACACTCTTACTGACAGTTGTGGCTGCTTTGCGTGATGTATTGTTGTCTGTACCTTCTTGCCCTTTGTGTTGTTGTCTGTGTCAAATAATATTTGTACCATGTTTTGTGCTGCTACCATGTTGTGCTGCTACCATGTTGTTATCATGTCATGTTGCTACCATGCAGTGTTGTCATGTGTTGCTGTCTTGCTATGTTGTTGTCTTAGGTCGCTCTTTATGTAGTGTTGTGTTGTCTCTCTTGTCGTGATGTGTGTTTTGTCCTACATTTATAATTAATGAATCTATTTTTAATCCCAGCCCCTGTCCTCGCAGGATGCCTTTTGCCTTTTGGTAGGCCGTTATTGTAAATAAGAATTTGTTCTTATCTGACTTGCCTTGTGAAATAAAGGTTCAATAAAAAATGGATAAATAAAAATAGGAAGCGTTAGACAACCAGGCAGTAAACATGTACAGGGAGAACATTGTGGTTAGTCACAGCAGAGCCAGAACATCAGGAGGGAACATCAGCTCATTAATCTACAGCCTACTACGACCCTAACAGCCAGTCTGTAGGGAAAGCTAACAAACCCAGACCCGACCTACAGAGACAGTGTTTGAAAAGCCATTGGATTGAATGAATTTTCTTTGATGTGGGATGGTATCTTAGTGACAGCATGACTAAATGAGATTCACATCTAAAACAATGCTTATTCTAAAGTTATGCAATGATAAACTCATATATGGTGTGTTAGCTGGGGACATTCAGAGAGCAATAATCCTTTCTGCAGGGATGTATTAATTCTGCAGGGATGTATTAATAAATCGCAGACAATGGGAAATCAGCAACTGCTAACTACAACCATTTTCACAGTGTGGAGTACCTCAGGTTAGCCACCAGGGGGAGACTCGAAGTCTACATCACGCGGCGATGGCTCCCTCTGCTGGAGGGAGCCCAGATAAGTGACCAGATAAGCGACCTACTGCACATCACCAGGGTATGGCTCCTAACCGACATATCCAACCTCTCCATCATAGCTTCTTACGGGAGTTACCCCACAACATGACGATGACAGCGAGTCTACTTGCGTCCCAGACCTTGGAGGACCTTCTGGGAGCAGTGGAGACACATCACAACATAGAGGCCCTGTTGAAGGGGAGCCGAGCCGATTCGTGGACCCGTCTGAGGGAACAGAAGGACACCCCCACCGCCGTATACCCCGAACCAACTGTCAGCGGGGCCAAAGGGCCGCAGAGAGACGGCTGGGGGAGAGCCGACCCGTAGCCAATGACCCCTGGTAGATGGAGACCAAAGGAGATGCTTTGAGTGTTGCACCTTGCATGGAATTGCCCGGCTCGAGAGGAGTCGATGCCATCAGCGAGCCCCGGAGGCGAGATGGGTCACACTGTGAACTACATCACCTCTTGTTGGGTGCACCACAAAACACCGGCACCCATGGTCCCGATGAAAGTCGACAAACATGGCACTGAAGCTTTATTGGACTCAGAGAATGTGGTTACGCTCATCGTCATGAGCCTGCTGACCCAGGGGACCAAATGCGGTGGGGAGATGTCCGTTTCCTGTGTCCACAGTGACACCGAGCAGTATCCGACCGTACAGGCCAACATTGTGACGCCACAAGGGAGCTGCCAGATGATGGTGGGTGCCATACCGGAGTTGCCGATACCCCTCCTCATGGGACCAGATTGTCCACTGTTCATGGCACTGTGGAGGCATGAGCTGAGGAAACCGGACAGAGAGCTGGCGGTAGACGAGAGCGAGGACAACCTGTCGCCTGCGCGGCCCGGAAGCAAGCGGTTGACTAACCCATATCTACGGGTCCAGAGTCAGAGTCTGAGGGGGCGCCGGAACCAGACCCCCTTGGTGAACAACTGGAGGAGGAGCCCAACCTCCCCCTCATTGATTTTGAGGGACCAGCCAAGATGCCCACTATGGGCCAACTGAGGGGACAGTTCAGGACTTCCCAGTGGAAGGATCCAAACTTGAAAGCCGCTGCAGCCCAAGTGATAGTGGTGGATAGCCAGCTACTTCTGGGGTTGACTGCGAGACCCCCATATCCAAATCAAGAATAACATTTTGTATCAGGTGTGACGCCAACAGGGGGAACTTCGAGAGGTACTGTCGCTGCCCCGACGGTATGTGGAAACCGTTCTTCAGCTGGCCCACACCCATCTGTTGGGGGTGCACCTTGCAATGTAGAAGATCCGGGAATGGCTCGCTAACCAGTTCCACTTGCCCGGGATGAGGAGGGCCGTGGCAGCTGCCCAGAGTGTCAAATCACTGCCCCTAAAGCACACTTCCGAAACCCACTGGTCCCCCTACCGATCATCGGGGTGCCCTTTGAATTGCATCGCCATGGACATAGTAGGACCCCTGGTAAAAATGGAACGAGGACAACGGTACATCCTGGTAATAGTAGATTATGCCGCCCGGTATCCTGAGGCCATTCCCCTACGGGCGGCTTTCTCCAAGGGAATCACCCAGGAGCTGTTCCACGTCTTTTTCCTGGTGGGCATCCCGAACAAGATCTTGACCGACCAAGGTACCGAGTTTATGTCCCGACTAATGAAAGATTTGTGTGCTCTCCTACAGATTAAGCAGATCCGGACCTCCGTCTTTCACCCGCAGACCGATGGGCTCATCGAGTGGTTCAACAAAACGCTCAAACAAATGCTGCGGAAAGTCCACGAGCAGGACGGGAAGAACTGGGACCAGCTACTACCCCACCTTATGTTCTCGGTCCGAGAAGTGCCCAGTCATCCACCGGGTTTTCCCCTTTCGAACTGCTCTACAGGAGGAGGCCACACGTACTACTGGACCTCGCTACGGAGGTGTGGGAAGCACAACCAACCCCCTTACGCAGTGTGGTAGAACATGTGGAGATGATGAGGGAGCGAATGAACATATGGAGAAGGCCCAGGTCTACAATCGGGGAACCCAGCTCTGAGAAATCCAGGTGGGAGACAAGGTGCTGGTCTTAACTTCTTGGTGACAGGGGGCAGTATTTTCACGTCCGGATGAAATGCATGCCCAAATTCAACTGCCTGCTACTCATCCCCAGAAGATAAGATATGCATGTTATTAGTAGATTTGGTTAGAAAACACTCTGAAGTTTCTAAAACTTTTTGAATCATGTCTGTGAGTATAACAGAACTTATTTAGCATGCGAAACCCCGAGGACAAACCATTCAGATTCTCATTTTTTTAGGTCACTCTCTTTTCAATGGGTTTTTATTGGGAATCCAGATTTCTAAGGGACCTTCTTGCAGTTCCTACCACACTGGATGTCACCATTCTTTAGAAATTGGTGAGGTTTTTCCTTTGTGTAATGAAGAAGTACGGCCATCTTGAACGAGGGTAACTTCAAGTGTACTGTTAGATAGAGGCGCATGACCAGAAAGCTAGCTACATTTTGTTTTCCTCCTGTATTGAACACAGATCAATTTGATCGATTATTTACGTAAAAAAATACCTAAAGTTGTATTACAAAAGTAGTTTGAAATGTTTTGGCAAAGTTTACAGGTAACTTTTGAGATATTCTGTAGTCACGTTGCGCAAGTTGGAACCAGTGTTTTTCTGGATCCAACGCGCCAAATAAATGGACATTTTGGATATATATCAACAGAATTAATCGATCAAAAGGACCATTTGTGATGTTTATGGGACGTATTGGAGTGCCAACAAAAGAAGCTCGTCAAAGGTAAGGCATGAATTATATTTTTATTTCTGCGTTTTTTTGTGTCGCGCCCATCAATGACAGAAACCACAGATTTACCACAGATTTACCATGTGAACCTATTGAAGAGGTGGCACGAGAGGACAGCCTTGGCCGTGTTATGGTCGGGACCTAGGATGCCAATGGTACCAGTGGTGGTACTGAGCAATGAGGACCTTGACATGGCCCAGAAGCAAACGCTCTGGTAGCTCGTCAATCGAAACACTGCAGTGTTCTCTGAGAAGCCAGGCCACATGACCCTCATTGAACACCATGTACAAAAGAGGCCATATTGGATCCCAAGGCCCCATGGAAGGCTGTGAAACAGGAAGTGGAGGCTATGCTGAGGATGGGCGTCATCGAAGAGTCCCACAGCGCCTGGTGCAGCCCCATCATGTTGGTGCCCAAACCAGGACGGTAGCCTGTGCTTCTGTTATGACTTCTATGGTGTGAACGACATCTCTTTGTTCGACACCTACACCATGCCGAGGATGGACAAGCTCATCGACCAATTGGGAAAGGCCCGGTACATCAGCACGCTCAACCTGACCAAAGGATATTGGCAGGTATCGTTGGCAGCCTCCTCCCGGGAGAAGATCCCAGACGGCTATTATAAGTACCGGGTGCTCCCATTCGGTCTCCACGGAGCCCGCCCACGTTCCCACATCTGACGGACTGAGTCTTAAGACCCCATCAACAGTACACAGCGGCCTATGTGGATTATATCATCATCCACAGCCAATGTTGGGAAGAGCATCTGACACGCTCAGGCAAGCCGGGTTGACAGCGAACCCCAAGAAATGCAAGTTAGTGTTCGAGGAGGTGGAGTACCTGGGGTATTTGATCGGATGGGGGAACGGAAAGAGAGGAAAGCCCACACGGTATGTGACTGGCCCGTTCCATGCACCAAGACACAGGTCAAGTCTTCCTGGAACTGGCAGGAACTACAGCCGGTTTATCCCCAACTTTTCGGCAATAGCCTCCCCCTTTACCGATCTATCCAGGGTTCGCCTCCCGAAAACAGTGAAATGGACGGGTGAGACCGAAGCGGCATTCAGGCGCCTGAAGGAAGCACCATGCTCCCATCTGATTCTCGTAACGCCCGATTACCAGGTACCAATGTTGGTCCAGACGAACGCATGGGACACGGTACTAGGGACGTCCTGTCCCAGGTACATGATGGGGAGGAGCAAACCAGCATGTACATAAGCCGAATGCTGATACCCAGAGAAAAACAAAACTTGATTGTCGAGAAAGAGTGTCTAGCGGTGAAGTGGGCGCTAGACACTTTCAAGTATTACCTGTTGGGCACCCACTTCACCCTGGTCACAGACCATGCTCCCCTGGCCATCCAGACCAGGGACACAAACAGTCAGGTCACCAGGTGGTTCTTCAACGCTTCTATTTTTCTGTTGTGCACAGGTCAGGGGCGAAGCATGGGAACACGGATGCCCTATCGAGAAGGGAGACATACGTCACACTGACGACAGCCCCCTCAGGTTAGCCACCAGGGGGAGACTCGTCAAGGCCTGGTGACAGACGGACGTGCCAGGTCTCGACGGGCTCTCCGGCCAGGACTAATTGGGGCTTATTGTGGTTTGTGAGTAATCAAGGGGCTGATTGCTCACCAGCTGGACGAGTCTCATAAAGCTGCCAGAAGGGCAGCACACGGGAGTGGGGACTGGAGAAGAGAGTTCACTCCTGTATAGTCGTGCTCAGTACCAGAGATAACGGAGGGAGCTCGGTTTTGTTCCCAACAGGATACAGCAAGATCCCGGAGCCCAGAAGACAGTATCCCGGAGGAGACCTCCTGAAGGAGGCCTATTATTTCCTTTTAGTTTATTATTTAAATAAACACCCTTGAAACCGAGCTAATACAATTCTGTCCGTGTCCGATCTGTGTAAACGTCTTGACCAAACACCCTGGTCTGCCACAATAGGCTTAGGAAATATGTGTTCCAGCAAGAAACAAAACAATTCCAGGAAATGAAATGGAATATTCAATAAAAAAATACAAGCATTTTTGTTACCATGTTATTATAATAGGAAGAGACCTTGATGAAAATAACAGTTATAATACATGTGCAGAATGGAGGACATTTGAAAAAAAAATGAATCATTTTCATTTGTTATAATAAAGAGGCTCATAAATGTCCAGTATGTTCTTGGTAAAAACAACAACTGCAATTAATACTATCACCCAGGTGACCCTATATTTCCTTTTTCCCCACAGAGAACTGTCCGCATTTGAGAATTGAGAATTTAACAAACTCATGCAAAAGCACGAGTTGAGTTCATTCCCAATAGCCTAATTAAAAAGCTTTCAAAGCTAGTTTTTCAAAGCTTCTAATAATCGAGACAGGGAAGTATTAACTTATGGCCTGAGCGAGCACAAACATACACTGCCTTATACACTTTACAGAGCAAATAAATCTATAATGATTGAATTTGAACTCCTGCAATGAGACACGCTTTTGCCAAGCACTGGGAGCAGTCTCTGCTCCATATACAGGTGGAGGACAGAGAACATCAGACAATCAGCCATATAAGGAATAATGAGCATGACAAGCCATGTCTGGTAAACCCTAAAACAACTACCAATATATAATATAGTACATATCAAGAAGCTGCAAGTTGGCTACTGAAAAACAAAGGCCACGACTCCATGAACACTTCAATTCAATGAACTATTCAAATGTGTTGTGGGCGTGCCAAACAGCCAGACATTATACCTGGAACTACTGTCCATCACCAGCTGTCAATGGTCCTCCCTATTAAAATAGCAGTGACACAAATGTACACTGTATTGTTTAACTGAGTTACTGTATGTACTTATGAAGTCAGGAAATGGGGATGCTTACACGGGGCTCCTGCAACTCCTGGCCCCTTCTTTCCCCCTTAACCTGAAACCAAGAGCGTTGACAAAATCTCAGCAAAAAGAAACCAACATCTTCCAATACATTCTCGAATGCACACAGAGCATATTATCATTCATCTGAGAGTTTGAGTTTATTTATTCATGTAGCTATCGATGGTTATGTTGAATGATTTCTGAGTTATAGGAACACATTCCCTCCAACTAAATGATTCCAGAATTGTGAGCTCATTTGCAAGTCTTGATTTCCCAGGCTCGGGGCCTAACGATGGAATATTTGGCACAAGGACCCCTTTCTAATGGAATGGAATGGAAATATTAGTGATATCCCATATATTTTGTTCCTCTGGTCTGTCTGTTGCATCAGAGGTGTCATGCCCATAGGGAGAAGAGGGGCACGTGCCCTCTCAGATTTGTCCTGTCCTATTTTGTTGTTGTTTCTTTGTAACACTACTAGCCACCTAGCAATTTTATGAAGTTGGTTTTAGCTAGCCCAGATAGGTTCCCAATCTCCCAACCTCATAACTAGTGACCAATAAGCCATTTGAGGATATCAATCAAGTTAGAGAAGCTAGCTTGTCTAACTATCTTAGCTGGCATGCTGACAAGGTTGGTAGCCTTTAGAAAAGCAAGCAATTACTAAATGAAATGAATAAGACTAACATTCCTTTCAATCTTTTACCCAGATTTCAGCAGATGCAGAGAAGCATATTTAGTTTCTTGAAAAATTACCATCAGTCACAAGGATACAGACAGCTCAAGAGGTATGCTTAAGATATGCAAAAAAATAAACATATTTTTACATGGAATTAAGCATAATAACGTGTCGCATATTCCCCCAGCCATATCCAGTCTGTATTTCCTTGATTGCCACAGTACGTATGAAAAATCTATTTTGGCCTTTCATCTGGTAATTAACCTCTAGTTCTAGTTTGCGTGATAAAGATTGTCCACTGCTAAATTTATACACTGTTCTCAACATGATCTGTTTTCATAACTTGTTTTATCAGCAACACCAAACCGTCATGGACAGATGGACAGAGAAACGGATGTTAGCTGGCCAAAGTGGTTCCCACTCTCTATCTAATATCAATTCATTATTGTGGTTTAATCAGCCTGATAATGAGCCTGGGCGCCATGCCATTTCAATCTGACACCAGGGCAGGGTCATGTCTCAGCGAACAGCGGGACCAGGCAGCAGCTAACTAACTTCCCCCAAGCAGCAGTGCCCTCCCTTGGGCTGGAGAGCATTGTTTTAAACTGCTCATACGGCCTGGGACACTAAAGAGTCAATATTACATTCCATACACTCCCTCCACAGATTCCTGTAAGCCCATGCTTTTCTCCAGTTGCTCTTCCAGCCAGCTTCCCCTCTCTCAGAGTCCCTTTGTCCTTTTCACTGATTCACTCAGCAGCTGGGCGGGATCCTTCAATAGAAACTTTTGTAAGAAAATGAAACACTGAGGAAACTGATGCCTACTGCGATCCTCCTATACCCTCCTCTGCCTCTCTCTCGCCACTCTCTCTCCCTCCATAACAAAAGTCTTCTTCTCCTCATGATTTCTTATTATCACTGTCACTATCTCACTGGCAGCCTTCTACCATCTCTACCTCTACCCCTCCTCTCCCTTCAACTCTCTCTTATATGGTTTCAGGTGTGAAATTTAAGCTCAACATGTGAAACAGCTATTTCACATGTGAAAAAGTGATTTTCATATGTAAAACTGCAACTTTGACGTATTTATTTTGTACGGGACGTCAAAGTTGCAGTTTTACATATGAAAATCACTTTTTCACATGTGAAATAGCTGTTTCACACGTTGAGCTTAAATTTCACACCTGAAACCATATTTTCACATGTATCAATTTAGAGTTCACATTATAACACCTCCTTTTTACATTTGTGGAGAATACAGATGCCGTATCTTAATTTGATCATCCTATTGTTGCAGAAATTTTCCTGCACGCAAACTTGTATTCGACATTGCATTCAAGGTTTAAAAAATCTTCTATACCTCGTCATTACCATTAAAACATTTCAGATTTGTTTTCCCCTATTGAACATTTTATCAGCCCCTATAAAAAATGTCCATTAATTATAATCCAGTTGTCGTTTCACATGTAAAATAAAAAATAAAATCTAACTTTTACATGTGGAATTGCAAGTTCACATGTGAAAAACAATAACATGTGAAAAACAATAACATGTGAAAAACAATAACATGTGAAAAACAATAACATGTGAAAAACAATAACATGTGAAAAACAATAACATGTGAAAAACAATAACATGTGAAAAACAAATTTGCAGTTTCACATGTAAAAAAACTGAATTGCAGATTCACATGTGGGGTTGAAATAATGTTATTCTCCTCACATGTGAAAAGATGTTGTTAATATGTTGCAGTAGCACTGTTTCCACCAGTGGAATTAGGATGACCACATCTAAAAAGCCCAAATGTGGGACAATGGAACGATTTTGCGGGACATTTCCTGAAAGGGGGTGGGGGGTTAAATCATCTTGAGTCCATTTCCTCTACGTATTATTTTTGCATGGGCTGCGTCTCAATCCACAGCATCCCCCAATGGCGGCCTTCTGTATCTGCGGTGGAAGGTGACCAAGCTACAGCGGTGTTTGTCCGACCATAAGACAACCCTGAAAATCGGTCTTCTCACGAAAACATCTGTAGCGTCCAAAAACAGTTTAACCTACAAAACAAGGGAAGTACATATGGATGTAGTTCTGTGCCTAAACAAAGGGGTTAAATATGTGTAAGAAATATGTATACATGTCCTGATCTTTCTTATATCTCTCAGATATCGGACAGAATTCAAAACAAACTTCATTTTGATTGAATTTTTTTACTATGTATTTTTCCATCTATGAATCTGTTATTCTTAAAATAATTCCATATATTAGCTTAGTAGAAACCTCCCTCCCCCGGCTTAGACTATAGAAGGTTTTAATGGATTACACTCAAATGGCGACATACACTGAGTGTACAAAAAAATTAAGAAAACCCGCTCTTTCCATGGCATAGACTGACCAGGTGAATCCAGGTGAAAGCTATGATCCCTTATTGATGTCACTTGTTAAATCCACTTCAATCTGTGTAGATGAAGGGGAGGAGACAGGTTAAAGAAGGATTTTTTAGCCTTGAAATAATTTGAGACAGGGATTGTGAATGGGCAAGACAAAAGATTCATGTGCTTTTGAATGTGCATTCTTATTTTCTTTTTTTTTACCCCTTTTTCTCCCCAATTTCGTGGTATCCAAATTGTTGTAGTAGCTACTATCTTGTCTCAACGCTACAACTCACGTACAGGCTCGGGAGAGACGAAGGTTGAAAGTCATGCGTCCTCCGATACACAACCCAACCAAGCCGCACTGCTTCTTAACACAGCGCGCATCCAACCCGGAAGCCAGCCGCACCAATGTGTCGGAGGAAACACTGTGCACCTGGCAACCTTGGTTAGCGCGCACTGCGCCCGATAACATAAATGCCTCATAAGTTTAGTTCAACTGTTGTCGCCCATCAGAACCCCACATATAAGCTTCTTTTACCCCAATGTTTGTAAGCAAAGTACATTTAAACAACCACTGTTTAGCCTAAAAACATTGTTAAAACTGTTAGTTTGATATCATGGATGGTCAGCCCTTGCATCCATAGAGCAGTCTATGGATTTGAGAGTGGTTGCATTCCTCCAGCTCCATCCCTCAGCTTTTTACGGAAACTCTGGCAGGGAGTTCACTTTGTTAATTTTCAATTAAGGACTGTTGCTTTAAACACTTTCAATAGAGTAATAGTGTTATTATATGGTGCAATCCTCTAGTGAGTGAGATAATTTTGTGCCATTAATATCAAGCAACGCTTCTGAAGTAGAGAACAAAATTCTTAGTATTGCAAAAAAAAACTATTATATTGAAAGCAAAACATAAACCCAAAAGTATTGACAGCAAAACAAAATACTGCAAGGAAATATTTTTTTATTTTCTTTTAATAATGTATTTTTGTAAGGGATGCTCTCTACCTCTCCCTCCCTCCCTCGCTCCCTCTCTCTTTCTTTCTCCATCTTTTTCTCTCTCTCTCTCACTCTTTCTCTCTCTCACTCTTTCTCTCTCTCACTCCCTCCCTGAGCTGCAAACTGGACCAGATAGTATCTCTCAAGCATCCAGCGCCACAGCGTCATTTCTTCACACACCAGCTCTGGGTGACAGCTCAGTAGGGGTGTTTGGGAAAACAGCTTGCTGTGAGAGACGTCTCAGGGAGTTCTACCGTCTAAATCCAGGTAAGGAGCACTGCCTCACATTGCTACATACCTTAGCACACATTTAACCACGACTGGTGCATAAACAGATATACATTTAGAGCTGCTATAGTTTCAAGTTTCCATAGGATTGAAACTCATTTGTATGATCTTTGCTATTCATTTTATTTAATGTAAAAATGTATACTAATTTTGCTACCAGTCAGATAACACTTTTCTATCTATCTGTGCTGCATGAATACTCTATCATGCATGCTGCCTACTTTATGGATTGTTTTGAGCATAAATACTACATGTGTGCATCCTAAAAATACCCCCAAAGCCACCTGAAATGTCTTAACAAACTAGAGAACAATAACAAAAAAAAAAAAATGTTCTTTGTCACTATATAGATACACTATATATACAAAGGTATATGAACACCACTTCAAATGAGTGGATTTGGCTATATCAGCCACACCCGTTGCTGACAGGTGTATAAAATCGAGCACACAGCCATGCAATTTCCATAAACAAACATTGGCAGTAGAATGGCCTTACTGAAGAGCTCAGTGACTTTCAACGTGGCACCGTCATAGGATGCCACCTTTCCAACAAGTCAGTTCATCAAATTTCTGCCCTGCTAGAGCTGCCCCGTTCAACTTTAAGTGCTGTTATTTGGGGAGTGGAAAAGTCTAGGAGCAACAACAGCTCAGCCGTGAAGTGGTAGGCCACACAAGCTTACAGTGCTGAAGCGGGTAGTGCGTAAAAATTGTCTGCCCTCGGTTGCAACACTCACTACCGAGTTCCAAACTGCTTCTGGAAGTAACATCAGTACGAGAACTGTTTGTCGGGAGCTTCATGAAATGGGTTTCCATGGCCGAACAGCTGGAGCACAAGCCTAAGATCATCATGCGCAATGCCAAGCGTTGGCTGGAGTGGTGTAAAGCTCGCCGCCATTGGACTCTGGAGCAGTGGAAATGCGTTTTCTAGAGTGTTGAATCACACTTCACCATCTTGCAGTCCGACGGACAAATTTTGGTTTGGCGGATGACAGGAGAACACTAACTGCCCAAAGGCATAGTGCCAACTGTAACGTTTGGTGTAGGAGGAATAATGGTCTGGGGCTGTTTTTCATGATTCGGGTTAGGCCCTTTAGTTCCACTGAAGGGAAATCTTAACGTTACAGCATACAATGACATTCTAGACGATTCTGTGCTTCCAACTTTGTGGCAACAGTTTGGGGAAGGCCCTTTCCTCTTTCAGGAGGAACGTCGACTGCGAGCCAGGCCTAATCACCCAACATCAGTGCCCGACCTCACTAATGCTCTTGTGGCTGAATGGAAGCATGTCCCTCCAGCAATGTTCCAACATCTAGTTGAAAGCCTTCCCAGAAGAGTGGAGGCTGTTATATCAGCAAATGAGGGACCAACCCCATGTTAATGACCATGATTTTGGAATGAGATGTTCCACGAGCAGGAGTCCACATATATTTGGTCATGTAGTGTATAAACAAAACATAGGCTCAGAGTTCAGAAACATTGAGTAAGTTCATTCTGTTGACCTGGCACAGGCACTAATCCCTGGCACCGAGTTGAGAAGTTTAGAGACGTGGCTGTGGTGCCAGTCACCAAACATGTAATCCCAACTAACGAGAAAAGGTGCTTAGAGCAAAGAAAGTCTAAATCCATGACATTTTCCACCCAAAGGTTTCGTTTTGATGTCTAGTTATGCACCATAACATTGCATCATTGCTCTAATTCACAAATACACCTTTAAAGGTTACTAAATCTCATCTATTCCCCCAAGACATTTGAGGGTATAACCTACACTGAACAACAATATAAACGCAACATGTAAAGTGTTGGTCCCATGTTTCATGAGCTGCAATAAAAGATCCCAGAAATGTTCTACATGCACAAAACGCTTACATTTCTTTACATTCCTGTTAGTGAGCATTTCTCCTTTGCCAAGATAACCCATCCACCTAACAGGTGTGGCATATCAAGAAGCTGATTAAACAGCATGATAGTTACAAATCAAATCAAATCCCACCAAACTTTATTTGTCACAAGCGCTGAATACATCAAGTGTAGACCTTACCCTGAAACGCTTACTTACAAGCCCTTAACCAACAGTGCAGTTCAAGAAGAGTTAAGAAAATATTTACCAAGTAGACTAAAATAAAAAAGTAACACAATAATAATAACAATAACGAGGCTACATACAGGCGGCACGGGTACCGAGTCAGTGTGCGGGGGTACAGGTTAGTTGAGGTAATTTGTACATGTAGGTGGGGGTGAAGTGACTATGCATAGATAATAAACAGTGAGTAGCAGCAGTGTACCAAAGGGAGGGGGGGCGGGGTCAATGTAAATGGTCCTGTGGCGATTTTATTAATTGTTCAGCAGTCTCATGGCTTGGGGATAGAAGCTGCTGAGGAGCCATTTGGTCCTAGACTTGGCGCTCCGGTATCGCTTGACGTGCGGTAGCAGTGAAAACAGTCTATGACTTGGGTGACTGCAGTCTCTGACAATTTTATGGTCTTTCCTCTGACACTGCCTATTATATAGGTCCTGGAAGGCAGGAAGCTTGGCCCCAGTGATGTACTGGGCTGTTCGCACTACCCTCTGTAGTGCCTTACGGTCAGATGCCGAGCAGTTGCAATACCAGGCGGTGATGCAACCGGTCAGGATGCTCTCGATGGTGCAGCTGTAGAACCTTTTGAGGATCTGGGGACCCATGCCAAATCTTTTCAGTCTCCTGAGGGGGAAAAGGTTTTATCGTGCCCTCTTCATAACTGTCTTGGTGTTTGGACCATGATAGTTCGTTGGTGATGGGGACACCAAGGAACTTGAAACTCTCAACCCGTTCCACTACAGCCCGTCAATGTTAATGGGGGCCTGTTCAGCCCGCCTTTTCCTGTAGTCCACGATTAGCTCCTTTGTCTTGCTCACATTGAGGGACAGGTTGTTGTCCTGGCACCACACTGCCAGTTCTCTGACCTCCTCTCTATAGGCCGTCTCATCGTTGTCGGTGATCAGGCCTACTAACACTGTTGTGTCGTCAGCAAACTTAATGATTGTGTTGGAGTCGTGTTTGGCCATGCAGCCGTGGGTGAACAAGGAATACAGGAGGGGACTAAGTACACACCCCTGAGGGGCCCCAGTGTTAACTTCTTATGGCTGGGGGGCAGTATTGAGTAGCTTGGATGAATAAGTTGCCCAAAGTAAACGGCCTGCTCCTCAGTCTCAGTTGCTAATATATGCATATTATTATTAGTATTGGATAGAAAACACTCTAAAGTTTAAAACTGTTTGAATAATGTCTGTGAGTATAACATAACTCATATGGCAGGCAAAATCCTGAGGAGAAATCAAAACAGGGAGTGAGAAATCTGATCTTGGTATGTATTCACCACAGTTCCCAATGAAATCCCCTTGGGATATTAATGATGCTGCACTTCCTAGGGGTTCCACTAGATGTCAACCATCTATAGAAATTTGAATGAGACTTCTACTGTGTTGTGGTACTGAATGAGAGCAGAATCTATCAGGTGACTGGCAGTCAGCCATTTTCTGATCACACGCATTCCTCATGGTATCCACTTGCGTTCCATTGCTCATCAAGACACAAAGGAATATTCCGGTTGGAACTTTATTGAAGCTATATGTTAAAAACATCCTAATGATTGATTCTGTACTTAGTTTGAAATGTTTCTTCGACCTGTAATATAACTTTTTTACATTTTTGTCCAACGTAACGCTGACCAGAATGAGCGTTTGGATATGTATACCAAACACGCTAATAAAAGAAGGTATTTGGACATAAATAAAACATAAAACAAAACAAACATTTATTGTGGACCTGGGATTCCTCGAGTGCTTTCTGATGAAGATCATCAAAGGTAAGGGAATATTTATCATGTAATTTCTTGTTTATGTTGACGCCAACATGGCGGCTATTCTGGCTATTTATTGCATGGTTTGCTTATTCCGTAAAGGTTTTTGAAATCAGACACAGCGGTTGCATTAAGGAGAAGTATATCTATAATTCCATGTGTATTATCATTGACATTTATCATGAGTATTTCTGTTGAATGATGTGGCTATGCAAAATCACTGGATGTTTTTGGAACTAGTGAATGTAACGCGCCAATGTAAACTCATATTTTGATAAATATGAACTTAATCAAACAAAACATACATGTATTGTGTAACATGAAGTCCTATGAGTGTCATCTGATGAAGATCATCAAAGGTTAGTGATTAATTTGATCTCTATTTGTGCTTTCAGTGCTTTCACTGAAAAGCCTATTTGAAATCATACACTGTGGTGGGATTAACAACAAGATTACCATTAAAACGGTATAAGATACATGTATGTTTGAGGAATTTTAATTATTCGATTTCTGTTGTTTTGAATTTGGCGCCCTGCACTTTCAATGGCTGTTGTCATATCATCCCGTTAACGGGATTGCAGCCATAAGAAGTTTAAGGATCAGCGTGGCAGATGTGTTGCTGCTTACTCTTACCACCTGGGGGCGGCCAGTCAGGAAGTCCAGGATCCATTTGCAGAGGGAGGTGTTAAAACCTGTTATGGATGATGCGAATTTTCGCAGCTTTTTGTTAAACATCGCGCAACATTTCAAAGTCCTACTACTCATGCCATGAATATAGTATATGCATATGATAAGTATGTGTGTATAGAAAACACTCTGAAGTCTCTAAAACTGGTTAAATCGGGTCTGTGGCTATAACAGAACGTGTTTAGGAGTAAAAATCCCTGGTAAAACTGTTTACCAAAAACACAAAAAAAATATTTGTCCGCCATTCAATGTATTGTTTAAGGCGACCTAAAATAAATGATCCCCTGTAAACGCCTACAGCTTCCACACGATGTCGCCATTGCTGTCAATTTCTGACTCATTTATCCTTGGTTACAACACGAATAGGCCCCTCCTTTCTTGAGGCGCACCACAGTATGTTGTGAAACTGAAAAAATGGACGATGATTTCCAGACTTGCTGCTATCGAATACAGATCGCCCCGTGATCAATTTGATACATCATTAACGTTTATTAATACCTAAAGTTGGTTTAGAAAAGTCGTTTGAAGTGATTTGTAAAAGTTTATAGGCGACTTTTGTAATTTTAAAAAGTGACGTTGCGTCTTGTAAATGGGCTTTTTGCAGCATCAGACTGGCCTTCAGCAAATGACATTTTGGGTATACAATGACGGATTTAATCGGGAAAAAGACCCAATTGTGATGTTTATGGGACATATAGGAGTGCCAACAAAGAATCTCGTCCAAGGTAATGAATGTTTTATATTTTATTTCTGCGTTTTGGGTAGCGCCGGCTACCGCAAAATCTGTTGTTTACGTGTCGTGCTGGTATTTTGGGGGGGTGCATGCTATCAGATAATAGCTTCTCATGCTTTCGCCGAAAAGCATTTTACAAATCTGACTTGGTGGCTAGATTCACAACGAGTGTAGCTTTAATTCAGTACCTTGCATGTGTATTTTTATGAAAGTTTGAGATTTATCGAGTACTATACTCGAGTACTATAGGTGGCGCTCTGAAATTTCCGCTGAGCTGTTCCTGTGCAGGGACCACCTCCGTAAGATTAAGTCCTAGAGTCCTTAGCTTATTGATGAGATTTGAGGGCACTATGGTGTTGAACGCTGAGCTGTAGTCAATGAACAGCATTCTCACATAGGTGTTCCTTTTGTCTATTTGAGAAAGGGCAGTGTGGAGTGTGATTGAGATTGCGTCATCTGTGGATCTGTTTGGGGTGGTATGCGAATTGGAGTGGGGCTAGGATATCTGGGAGGATGCTGTTGATGTGAGCCATGACCAGCCTTTCAAAGTACTGACGTGTGCCACGGGGCGGTAATCATTTAGTCAGGTCACCTTTGCTTCCTTGGGCACAGGGACTATGGTGGTCTGCTTGAAACACGTAGGTATTACAGACTCGGTCAGGGAGAGGTTGAAAATGTTAGTGAAGACACTTGACAGTTGGTCCGCGCATGCTTTGAGTACACAGGGGCATCTTGTGCTGGGGACAATAAAAGGCCACTATAAAATGTGTAGTTTTGTCACACAACA
Source organism: Oncorhynchus mykiss (assembly GCF_013265735.2). NCBI lineage: Eukaryota > Metazoa > Chordata > Actinopteri > Salmoniformes > Salmonidae > Oncorhynchus > Oncorhynchus mykiss. The sequence continues at coordinate 44,221,830 of NC_048571.1, forward strand.
CAATGCCACAGATGTCTAAAGTTTTCAGGGGGTGTGCAATTGGAATGCTCACCAGAGCTGTTGCCAGAGAATTTTATGTTAATTTCTCTACCATAAGCCGCCTCCCATGTTGTTTTTGACAATTTGGCAGTATGTCCAGTCGTCCTGACCGTCTTCAAACTGCAGAACATGTTTGGCATCGTGTGGGCTAGCGATTTGCTGATCTCAAAGTTGTGAACAGAGTGCCGCATGGTGGCGGTAGGGTTATGGTATGGGCAGGCAGGAATAAGCTACGGACAACAAACACAATTGCTTTTTATCGATGGAAATTTGAATGCTCAAAAATACTGTGACGAGATCCTGAGGCTCAGTGCGAGGCCCATTTTTTGAAGGTATCTGTGACCAACAGATGCATATCTGTATTCCCAGTCATGTGATATCCATCAATTAGGGCCTAATGAATTTATTTAAATTGACGGAATTCCTCATATGAACTGTAACGCAGGAAAATCAATTAAATTGTTGCATGTTGCGTTTATATTTTTGTTTAGCATATATCAACAGAATTTAATACATAAATGACCACAACCCTTTGTAAGAAAACTGAAGATGACAGTGCAATCATATCACTATTAGATATCAAATATGCAATATCTAATTATCAAAATAAGGAATTCATTGTATCGTCTATCTGAGGGGTGAAAGCAGATTTTTGGCTTGGATATAGGCCTACTACAGCAACCTGGTCTTGTTGACTACAGAGATATGTAGCTCTGACATTGAGACAGACAGCTTTTGCGAATACATTCGAGACGGGCAGTAAAGACCTGCAGCTCCTCCAACCTCCAACAGCCGTGCCAGACGTGCCCATGAGTATTCATCAGGAGAAGCTAATGGGGCACCGCGGCATGAACCTCTGATTTAGAGCCCTGCCTCCTGTCACTCCTAATAGAAGAGCAGCTAGAGAGCGTGTGCAACAGGCTGGTATTGGAGGAGGAACAGGTGTTGATGAGTGAAAAGATTCAAAGTGATGCTGAAAGGTATGAGTCATTGGGATTTGTTCCCCAGAAATGCTCATTTGCAATATTGTGTTCAGATAAAACATTATGATGAGTAGGAAATATTGTGCAGGAGGTGTACGGCCAGCTGTAGAATTATGAAGGGCCACATTAACCCTATTGAGTTAGGCCTACACATTTTTTTTGTGCTAAGAGCACAAATGCATAATTTCATTCAAAATGCTTTAAGATACGAGTGGGTGAAGAAACCCACGTTATATCTAACATTAAGCCTAATATGACCACTTGTAAGGCTAAAAACGTATCCAAAGTCAAATGAGCAAATATTATGCCCCAAAATAAGAATTTTCTCAAAATAGCAAATTGGCAAAGCTGAGCTCTGCACATTGTTGTCAGCTGTGTCTGGGTCATATCACAGAAGCAGTCAAGGGAACACCATGGTCACATCGGACACTACAATAATTTATTTCCAGGTGCGCAGTAGGCCCAATGGAAGGGTGTGATTCATTAGGCTATTAGCCTATAAATAAGCTTTAGCATAGAAAGGAGACACTTTCCTACGAAGGGATAAGTTGAAGGTTCAACAATGTTTTCTCTCACTCGGTCTAGGTCACTTGAACGACTGGCATTGCACTGCATCACTTGACACAGCCCACTCACAAACGGGTACGCAGGCTCTCTGCCTGTACCCTGTCCCCTTCACTCTGCACGCTCATTTCCCAGAGAGCCCGGAGAGGTGAGAATGGGAAAATCCGAAAGCCAAATGGATATCATGGAAAAATCAACCAAACCAGTGAAGCGCCGTTGGACTGTTGTGGAAATCGTGCTATCTGTGCTGTTGTTGCTGGTCAGCTGTGCCCTAGCTGGACTGATAGTCCTCTACACTTCGGCTTTGAGAGGTAGGCTCAACCCAACGACTGAGGACTATTCCCTTAATCAATTGCTAAATGCCATTCCATTTGTAAAGTAAAGTGCTTAATGTCCAGAATTGGTCTGTGACCCTCTGATTTTCTCCACTAATAGTAATGCAATTTATATTTTAACAGGTATGTCAAATTGTGGAGGTCATATGGTTTGGCTATAGTTGGGCAATGGTCATTGGGCAGTAGAAATACAAATAGAATTTGACCTCCACTAATTACACTCACATCTTACTGTGATATTCATCAGGGTTTCATGTTATTTGCCTAGTTGGAAAGCACAAAGCCAAGCAGTATCTGAAAAACTTTATGAGCATCTTGTGACAACTAACCCAGAGTGTTTTGTAAAATATATTGAGGGATAAATAGGCAACCAATTTTCTAATCAGAATAAAATGTCCATTGAGGTGGGCAAAGCACTCCAGCCTATTGTAACAGTAAGTGTTCTGATCAAGCATTTTCCATGTTTATTTTCTCTCCAATGCAGAGCAATCTAATAGATCTGGTATGTCAAGGAGCTCAGTCACCGAGGGTGAGTCTTGACACTTGAGTTGAAATATGTGATTATATCCATGTTATAGGATACGCTACGACGTAAACTGGCCAGAGGATGTTCCCCTTGTAATTCCCTCTGACAAAAGTGAGAGAATAGTCATCGCTGACACAGCCATTTCAGAGTTTAAGGGGTGCGTAACTGTTGGCAGGGAAGTCAAACGCAGGAGAGCAGAACGTGGTGAACAGCTGGAGCAGTTTAACATATAAAACTAACTGCATGCAAAACAACAAACACATGGCTACAAAACCAGTAGCGTAACAGTAACACTTAGAACACGTACTTACAAAATAAACAATTCCCAACATGGATGAAACAGAGGGAAAATGTACAACATGTAATTAGGGAATTGAGTGTGAAAACAAGACGAAACAAATGGAACATGATAAATGGATCGGCGATGGCTAGAAGACAGGTGACGTCGACCGCCGAACATCGCCCGAACAAGGAGAGGAACCGACTTCTGCAGAAGTCGTGACAGTATCCCCTCCCTTGACACGCGGCTCCAGCAGCGCACCAACACCGTCCTCGGGGACGACCCGGAGGGTGAGGTGCAGGGCGATCCGGACGGAGACGGTGGAAATCCCGCAGCATAGAAGGGTCCAACACATCCTCCTCCGGAACCCAGCATCTCTCCTCTGGACCGTACCCCTCCCAGTCCACGAGGTACTGAAGGCCCCTCGTCTGACGTCTCGAATCCAGGATGGATCGAACAGAGTACTCCAGGGCCCTCTCAATGTCCAGAGGGGGCGGAGGAACCTCCCGCACCTCAGATTCCTGAAGCGGGCCAGCCACCACCGGCCTGAGGAGAGACACATGGAACGAGGGGTTAATGCGGTAATCGGGGGGAAGCTGTAACCTATAACATACCTCGTTTACTCTCCTGAGGACTTTAAATGGCCCCACAAACCGTGGACCCAGCTTCCGACAGGGCAGGCGGAGGGGCAGGTTTCGGGTTGAGAGTAAGACCCGGTCCCCCGGGTGCGAACACCGGGGTCTCACTGCGGTGACGGTCTGCACCTCCCATGTCTCTTCTGCACGCCTGAACCAGTCGTCCACCGCAGTAGCCTCGGCCTGACCCTGATGCCATGTCGCCAGAACCGGCAATACACACTGGAAGGGAGAGAGGTTAGTGGAGGAGTGGCGGAGCGAGTTCTGGGCCATCTCTGCCCAGGGCACGAACGCTGCCCACTCCCCCGGCCGGCCCTGGCAATAAGACCTCAGAAACTTACCCACATCCTGGTTAACTCTCTCCACCTGCCCGTTACTCTCGGGGTGAAAACCTGAGGTAAGGCTGACCGAGACCCCCAGATGTTCCATGAACGCCCTCCAGACCCTCAACGTGAACTGGGGACCCCGATCAGACACTATATCCTCAGGCACCCCATAGTGCCGGAAGACGTGAGTTAACAGGGCCTCCGCAGTCTGTAGGGCCGTAGAGAGACCGGGCAAAGGGAGGAGATGACACAATGACCAGGATCATGGTGTTACCCTGTGAAGGTGGAAGATCGGTTATGAAATCCACCGACAGGTGCGACCACGGGCGTTGTGGAACAGGTAAGGGTTGTAACTTACCTCTGGGCAGGTGCTTAGGAGCCTTACACTGGGCGCACACCGAGCAGGAGGAAACATAAACCCTCACACCCTTAGCCAAAGTGGGACACCAATATTTCCCACTAAGACAGCGCACCGTCCGACCGATCCCAGGATGACCAGAGGAGGGTGACGTGTGGGCCCAATAGATCAGCCGGTTGCGGACAGCAGACGGAACGTACAGACGCCCAGCTGGACACTGAGGGGGAGCGGGCTCTGCACGTGACGCCCGCTCAATGTCCACGTCCAGCTCCCACACTACCGGCATCACCAAGCAAGAGGCAGGGAGTATGGGAGTGGGATCCATGGGCTGCTCCTCTGTGTCATACAGCCGGGACTGTCACGGGATTCTTCTGTTGAAGGAGGGGCGGACCAAAACGCAGCATGGTTATTATTCATGTTTCTTTAATAAAGAAACTATACATTAATAAACTAACAAAACCAAGAAATGTGAAAAACCAAAACAGCCCTATCTGGTGCAAACACAGAGACAGGAACAATCACCCACAAAACCAAACAGGCTACCTAAATATGGTTCCCAATCAGAGACAATGACTAACACCTGCCTCTGATTGAGAACCATATCAGGCCCAAACACAGAAACAGACAAACAAGACATCCAACATAGAATGCCCACTCAGATCACACCCTGACCAAACAAAACATAGAACATACAAAGCAAACTATGGTCAGGGTGTGACAGGGACAGTGCGTCTGCCTTAACGTTGGTCTGTACGAAAGGGTGAAAACAAAACGGGTGAAAAATATGGCACACATTGCCTGGCGAGGGTTCAGTCTCCTCGCTGCCCAGATGTACTCCAGATTGCGGAGGTCAGTCCAGATGAGAAAAGGGTGTTTAGCCCCCTCAAGCCAATGTCTCCACGCCTTCAAGGCCTTGACGACAGCCAACAGCTCCCGGTCCCCCACGTCATAGTTTTGCTCCGCTGGGCTGAACTTCTTCGAGAAGAAGGCACAGGGGCGGAGCTTCGGTGGCGTACCCGAGCGCTGAGAGAGCACCGCTCCTATCCCAGCCTCAGACGTGTCAACCTCCCCTATGAACGCCAAAGAGGGATCCGGATGGGCCAGCACGGGCGCCTAGGTAAACAGAGCCCTTAGTTTCCCAAAAGCCCTGTCCGCCTCAACTGACCACTGCAGAAGTACAGGACACCCTTCAGCAGTGAGGTAATGGAAGCAGCCACCTGACCAAAACCCAAGATAAATCTCCAGGAGTAATTGGCAAACCCTAACAATTGCTGCACCTCCTTTACCGTGGTGGGAGTCGGCCAATTACGCACGGCTGAAATGCGCTCACTCTCCTTCTCTACCCGATGTGGAAATACGATACCCTAGGAAGGAGACGGCTTGCTGAAAGACGGCTTGCTGAAAGACGGCTTGCTCCAACAGTCGTCCAAGTACCTTGCGCACCAAAGACACATGCTCGGCGCGTGTAGCGGAGTATATCAGAATGTCATCGATATACACCACTACACCCTGCCCGTGCAGGTCCCTGAAAATCTAATCTACAAAGGATTGGAAGACAAGTGGTGGAGTGGTGAATAGCTGGAGCATATAAAACTAACTGCATGCAAAACAACAAACACATGGCTATAAAACCAGTAGCGCACCAGTAACACATAGAACACGTACTTACAAAATAAACAATTCCCAACATGGACATGGGGGAAACAGAGGGAAAAAATACAACATGTAATTAGGGAATTGAAACCAGGTGAGTGTGAAAACAAGACAAAACAAATGGAACATGATGAATGGATCGGCGATGGCTAGAAGACAGGTGACGTCGACCGCCGAACACCGCCCGAAATAGGAGAGGAACCGACATCGGTAGAAGTCGTGACACAGAGAGACCAGACAGACAGACAGTATCAAGCCATGATTGACAGAGAAATCCAAATGGTCCTTAATGCTGCTGTTAAAATAAATTCATACTCTTTGCCAGGAATGACGACAGTTGTTTTCTATTAAAAGTTCCTCTTATATCCATTCCCTGTGTCATGTTTTCAGGGCAGCAGTATCGTTCTGCCCCCAGCAATGTTTGCACAACTCCTGAGTGTGTTACTGCAGGTGAGCATTCTGCCTTCATATGGGGTTGTTCTTCCTCCCAAAACAAACTCATCACTCAATATTACATCAACATCACAGATAACTACATCACAAGTTTCCCTTAACTGCTATGTAATCCCATATTCCCCTCTCTTGACTCCTCATCTGACTGTGGCCCCACAGCTGCTCGTCTTCTGCAGAACATGGATGCAACGGTAGAGGCTTGTCAGAACTTCTACCAGTATGCCTGTGGGGGATGGCTGGAGCGCCATGTCATCCCAGAGACCAGCTCCCGCCACAGCGTCTTCGACATCCTCAGAGACAAGCTGGAGATCGTGCTTAAAGGTCCAATGCAGCCATTTTTTATTTTTTTATCTCAATGTCAAATCATTTCTGGGTAACACTGAAGTATCTTACTGTGATTGTTTTCAATTAAAATGGTCAAAAAGAAACAAAAATAGCAAAAGGCGATATCTCAAGCAAGAATTTTGCCAGGAGTGGTCTGAGTGGGGAGGGGAAAACTGAAAATGAGGTGTTATTGGCAGAGGGGTTTGAAACTCTCTTTCTTATTGGTCCACTAACAAATTTACCGCATGGGGATGTCACCATGGAAGGCCAAAACTCCATCCCACCAAGACAGGCTGAAATTTCAGGTGGTCTTTTCAAACAGTTCTTACACCAAAACAGAATGATCATAACCTCATAGTGTGGAAATATATATAAAACACAGGAAAATCAATGGGCCTTTAAAGGTCAGTCAGCAACATGTTTCCATAGTAACCTCAGGGTCAGCCATTATGTGATAAAAGTGACCCATGGTGAGCTACTGTCTTGTATGCAGGATTACACGGTGTTATCATCAACTTGCTGTGTTAGATAAAATCAATGAATAAAATTAGGTCAATCTTTGCAATGCTGTCGGTTATCTTCTCACAGGAGTTTTTGAGACTGAGAGTGATCAGGACCGTGATGCCTTCAAGAAGGCCAAAACTCTCTACAGCTCCTGCATGAATGAGAGTGAGTAGGATTTCTCACGTCTAAACTCATACTAACTCAACAGCAGTTAACACTGTTACACAGCACTTTGGTCTCATCAGAATTAGTTGCATACTCTGTAATATTAATCAACAGTAAGTATGTAAGATTGACTCATAAAGGTGTTACTGTGTTGTCTGCTGTAGCTTTGATAGAGCAGCTCGACTCCAAGCCTCTCATGCATCTCATCGACAGCATAGGAGATTGGCCTGTTGCCTCAGAGGACTGGAACAGCGCTACAGGTACCTACCACACACACACACACACACACACACACACACACACACCAGCTGAAATGATGAGTGATATGAGTGAGAGTGACGTGTGACGTGCTCGTCCAACCTGCCCCTCCTCCCAGCTCTCAGGTGTTGTGAGGGGGGGGGGGGGGGGGGGGGTTGAGTGGGCAGCAGAACAGCCCTCAATCAGGACTGTGACTGATTCTTAAAATAGACCACTGTGCTCTGCGCCAAACCTCCTGACTGCCGCCAGTATAATTAAATGTAGTCAAGGACGGCGGATCAAACAAAATTGAACACACGTAAGTGCATCTGGTGCATTTTCACAAGCAGATATATGACTGTAAATTGTGCGGCAGTGGCCATCTACAGTGCTGTGCCTTCAGAAAGTATTCACACTCCTTGACTTTCTGAACATTTTGCTGTGTTACAGCCTGAATTTAACATTGATTAAATGTAGACTTTGTGTCACTGATCTACAAACAGTACCCCATAAATGGAATTGAACAAATTAATAAAATATGAAAAGCTGAAATGTCTTGAGTTAATAAGTCTTTAATCCCTTTGTTATGACAAGCCTACATAAGTTCAGGAGTAAAAATTAGCTTAACAAGTCAGATAATAAGTTGCATGGACTTACTCTGTGTGCAACAATAGTGTTTAACTTGATTTTTGAATGGCTACCTCATCTCTGTAACCCACACATACAATGATATGTCCCTCAGGTCCCTCAGTTGAGCAGTGAATTTCAAACACAGATTCAACCACAAAGCCCAGGGAGGTTTTCCAATGCCTTGGAAAGAAGGGCACCTATTGGTAGATGGGTAAAAAAAAAAAAGCAGACATTGAATATCCCTTTGAGTATGGTCAAATTATTAATTACACTTTGGATGGTGTATCAATACACCTAGTCACTACAAAGTTACAGGTGGCCTTCCTAACTCCTAACTTCCTAAGTTGCCGGAGAGGAAGGAAACCGCTCAGGGATTTCACCATGAGGCCAATGGTGAGTGTAAAACAGTTACATAGTTTAATGGCTGTGATAGGAGAAAACAAAGGATGGATCAACAACATTGTAGTTACTCCACAATACTAACCTAATTGACAGAGTGAAAAGGAAGCCTGTAAAGATTTAAACATTACAAAACATGCATCCTGTTTGCAACAAGTCAACAAAAATGTGGCAATGCAATTAACTTTTGGTCCTGAATACAAAGTGTTATGTTTGGGGCAAGTCCAATACAACACAAAATTGAGAACCACTCTCCATATTTTCAAGCATAGTGGAGTCTGCATCATTTTATGGGTGTGCTTGAAATCGTTAAGCACTGGGGAGTTTTTCATGATAAAAAGTAAACGGAATGGAGCTAAGCACAGGTTAAAATCCAAGTGAAAACCTGGTTCAGTCTGCTTTCCACCAGACACTGGGAGAGGAATTCACCTTTCTACAGGACAATAACCTGAAACACCAGGCCAAATCTACACTGGAGTTACTTACCAAGAAGACAGTGAATGTTCCTGAGTGGCCGAGTTACAGTTTTGACTTAAATCTACTTGAAAATCTATGACAAGACTTGAAAATGGTTGTCTAGCAATGATTTTGAAAAGAATAATGAGCAAATGTTGCACAATCCAGGTGTGGAAAGCTCTTAGAGACTTACCCAGAAAGACTTACAGCTGTTATCACTGCCAAAGGTGCTTATGCATAGTATTGACTCAGGGGTGTGAATACTTATGGAAACATTTCTAAAAACACGTTTTCACTTTGGCATTATGGGGCATTGTGTGTAGATGGGTGAGAATTTGTATTTATTTTATCAATTTTGAATTCATGCTGTAACGCAACAAAATGTGGAATAAATCAAGGGATATGAATACTTTCTGAAGGCACTGTATGCTTGGCTGTGTGAGAGGTAGTCAGTGTACTCTCTGCAAGCCAGATGATTAATGTTATATTAAATGGCCTTGTATATAATTGTTTAATGTTATTATACCAGAACAGGCTTGGAGCCTGGAAGATACTCTAGCCACCCTCAACTCTCATTACCACAAAAAGGTTATTCTGGACATGTATGTGTGGACGGATGACCGCGACTCCCGTCGCCACATTATCTACGTAAGGACAGTGTCTTGAATACACAATGTTCGCAAAGTTCAGTGTTTTATTTGTCAATCTTCACCAATAGTGATTTGGTGATAGAAAACTGACATGTCTGTTTATATTTTACAGATTGACCAGCCAGGACTGGGAATGCCATCCAGAGATTATTACTTCAACGATGGAAACTACAAAAGGGTACTTTCATCAACAGCGTGTTTAATAACGTTATATTGATGTCATTGCAGGTCAACTTTGCAGTTATGTGTCGTATGGCTCTTTAGGTGCGAGAGGCCTACTTGCAGTTCATGGTTTCCATGGCGAGGATTGCCCGCGAGGACAGGAACTTGACCCAGGATGATGACCGTGTGGTGGAGGAAATGGTGCAGGTGCTGGATCTAGAGACAGATATAGCCAATGTGAGTGCCAACCTGCCACAATGGGAACCAGAACTGGGACAGAAATGAAAAATAGACTTCAATGAATTAGTCTACAGCAAGAAACTAATCTAATAGAGACTCATGAAATCAACTACACTCTACTTTATGTTGTCCGCATGTTATAAACTTGATGAATATCATGAATAGATCAATATTACTGCTAAATACAGTTTGTCACCTCAAATTATAATACATCAGACATTACTGTACACCTATACTTTCTGTGCTGTCGTGTCATAGGCCACATCCCCTGCAGAGGAACGTCAGGATGTCACGATTCTCTACAATAAGATGACCCTTAGTAAACTGCAGGAGTCCTTCAATCTCAACGTAAGTGCTTCCACTCCAGTGATTTCAAGTGGATGAGACTTGAGTCGGATGGCGTTGTCTATTTATAGTACACTGTACTATATGTACAGGGCATTCTGAAAGTATTCAGACCCATTCCATTTTTCCACATTTTGTTACGTTACAGCCTTATTCTAAATTTGATTAAATTATTGATTTCCCGCATCAATCTACACACAATACCCCATAATGACAAAGCAAAAACAGGTTTTTAGAAATGTTTGCAAATTTATACAAAATAAAAAACAGAAATACCTTATTTACATAAGTATTCAGACCCTTTGCTATGAGACTCGAAAATTGAGCTCAGGTGCATCATGTTTCCATTGATCAACCTTGAGATGTTTCGACAACTTGATTGTAGTCAGCCTGTGGTAAATTCAATCTATTGCACATGATTTGGAAAGGCACATACATCCCACAGTCCCACAGTTGACAGTGCATGTCAGAGCAAAAACCAAGCCATGAGGCCGAAGGAATTGTCTGTAGAGCTCTGTGATCGGATTGTGTCGAGGCACAGATCTGGGGAAGGGTACCAAAGAAATTCTGCAGCATTCCAAGGTCCCCAAGATTACAGTGGCCTCCATCATTCTAAAATGGAAGAAGTTTGGAACCACCAAGACTCTTCCTAGAGCTGGCCATCTGGCCAAACTGAGCAATCGGAGAAGAAGGGCCTTGGTCAGGGAGGTGACCAAGAACCCGATGATCACTCTGACAGAGCTCCAGAGTTCCTCTGTGGAGATGCGAGAACCTTCTAGAAGGACAACCATCTCTGCAGCACTCCACCAATCAGGCATTTATGGTAGAGTGGCCAGAAGGAAGCCACCCCTTAGCTTTGAGTTTGCCAGAAGGCACCTAAAGGACTCAGACCATGAGAAACAAGATTCTCTAGTCTGATGAAACCTTGATTGAACTCTGTGGCCTGGAAGCCAAGCCTCACATCTGGAGAAAACCTGGCACCATCCCTACGGTGAAGCATGGTGGTGACAGCATCATGCTGTTGGGATGTTTTGCAGCAGCAGGGACTGGGAGACTAGTCAGGATTGTGGGAAAGGTGAACGGGGCAAAGTACAGACAGATCCTTTATGAAAACCTGTTCCAGAGCGCACAGGACATCAGACTGGGGCGAAGGGTCACCTTCCAACAGGACAACGACCCTAAGCACACAGCAAAGACAACGCAGGAGTAGCTTTGGGACAAGTCTCTGAATGTCCTTGAGTGGCCCAGGGGGAGCCCGGTCTTGAACCCGATCAAACATCTTTGGAGAGACCTGAAAATAACTGTGCAGCGACGTTCCCCATCCAACCTGACAGAGCTTGAGAGGATCTTCAAAGAATAATGGGAGAAACTTTCCAAATACACATGTGCCAAGCTTGTAAGAAGACTCGAGGCTGTAATTGCTGCCAAAGCTATTTCAACAAATTACTGCATACTCCTGAGTGGTGCAGCGGTCTCAGCCACTGCATCTCAGTCCTAGAGGCATCACTACAGACCCTGGTTCAATCCCAGGCTGTATAACAACAGACCATGATCTGGAGTCCCATAGGGTGGTACACAATTGGCCCAGAGTCTTCCAGGTTAGGGGAGAGTTTTGCCGGGGTAGGCCATCACTGTTAAATAAGAATTTGTTCTTAACTGCAGAAACATTTCAGTTTCCCTAACTGACTTGCATAGTTATAGGTTAAATAATAAATAAAAAAGTAAAGGGTCTGAATACTTACAGTTTAAGTTGGAAGTTTACATACACCTAGGGGGGAGTCATTAAAACTCGTTTTTCAACCACTACACAAATTTCTTGTTAACAAACTATAGTTTTGGCAAGTCGGTTAGGACATCTACTGTGTGCATGACACAAATCATTTTTCCAACAATTGTTTACAGACCGATTATTTCACTTGTAATTCACTGTATCACAATTCCAGTGGGTCAGAAGTTTACATACACTAAGTTGACTGTGCCTTTAAACAGCTTGGGAAATTCCAGAAACGATGTCATGGCTTTAGAAGCTTCTGATAGGCTAATTGACATCATTTCAGTCAATTGGAGGTGTACCTATGGATGTATTTCAAGGCCTACCGTCAAACTCGGTGCCTCTTTGCTTGACATCATGGGAAAATCAAAAGAAATCATCCTAGACCTCAGAAAAAGACCTCCACAAGTCTGGTTGATCCTTTGGAGCAATTTCCGAATGCCTGAAGGTACCACGTTCATCTGTACAAACAATAGTATGCAAGTATAAACACCATGTGACCACGCACCCGTCATACCACTCAGGAAGGAGACGTGTTCTGTCTCCTAGAGATGAATGTACTTTGGTGCAAAAAGTGCAAATCAATCCCAGAACAACAGCAAAGGACTTTGTGAAGATGCTGGAGGAAACGGGTACAAAGGTATCTATATCCACAGTAAAACGAGTCCTCTATCGACATAACCTGAATGGCCGCTCAGCAAGGAAGAAGCCACTGCTCCAAAACTGCCATAAAAAGCCAGACTATGGTTTGCAACTGCACATGGGGACAAAGATCGTACTTTTTGGAGAAATGTCCTCTGGTCTGATGAAACAAAAATATAACTGTTTGGCCATAATGACCATCGTTGTGTTTGGAGAAAAAAGGGGGAGGCTTGCAAGCCGAAGAACATCATCCCAACAGTGAAGCATTGGGGTGGCAGCATCATGTTGTGGGGGTGCTTTGCTGCAGGAGGGACTGGTGCACTTCACAAAATAGATGGCATCATGAGGATAGCAAGCCTCCTCCTTTGTATAATTTTACAGTGACGGCCTACCCTAGCCTAACCCTCCCCTAACCTGGAAGATGCTGGGCCAATTGTGCACCGGGGTGGCAGGTAGCCTAGTGGTTAGATCGTTGGACTAGTAACCAAAAGATCGAATCCCAGAGCTGACAAGGTACAAATCTGTCGTTCTGCCCCTGTTCCTAGGCCGTCATTGAAAATAAGAATTTGTTCTTAACTGTCATGCCTAGTTAAATAAAAACAAAATGTGGATGTAAAATTACTTGGATATATTGATGCAACATCTCAAGACATCAGTCAGGAAGTTAAAGCTTGGTTGCAAATGGGTCTTCCAAATGGACAATGACCCTCAGCATACTTCCAAAGTTGTGGCAAAATGGCTTAAGGACAACAAAGTCAAGGTATTGGAGTGGCCATCACAAAGCCCTGACCTCAATCCTATAGAAAATTTGTGGACAGAACTGAAAAAGTGTGTGGAGCAAGGAGGCCTACAAACCTGACTCAGGTACACCAGGTCTGTCAGGAGGAATGGCCCAAAATTCACCCAACTTATTGTGGGAAGCTTGTGGAAGGCTACCTGAAACAATTTGACCCAAGTTAAACAATTTAAGGCAATGCTACCAAATACTAATTGAGGGAATGTATACTTCTGACCCACTGGGAATGTGATGAAAGAAATAAAAGCTGAAATAAATAATTCTCTGTACTATTATTCTGACATTTCACATTCTTAAAATAAAGTGGTGATCCTAGCTGACCTAAAACAGGGAATTTTTACTAGGATTAAATGTCAGGAATTGTGAAAAACTGACTTTAAATGTTTTTTTATTTTATTTTTTATTTAACTAGGCAAGTCAGTTAAGAACAAATTCTTATTTTCAATGACGGCCTAGGAACAGTGGGTTAACTGCCTGTTCAGGGGCAGAACAACAACTCAGGGGTTTGAACTCGCAACCTTCCGGTTACTTGTCCAACGCTCTAACCACTTGGCTACCCTGCTGCCCCCCCATGTATTTGGCTTAGGTGTATGTAAACTTCCGACTTCAACTGTATGTAAATGTGATATTTCAGTTTTTTTTTATACATCTGCACAATTAAAAAAAATATATATTTGCTTTGTCATTATTGGGTATTGTGTGTAGATTTATGAGGGGGGAAAAAACAATTCAATCCATTTTAGAATAAGACTGTAGCGTAACCAACAAGTCAAGGGGTCTGAATACTTTCCGAATTCACTGTATGTATTTGTAGCTTGCAGAAGAAGGCTCAGCCTGATAGTAATAGCAGCACATATATATTTTTGACAGGGTTTTAACTGGACAAGGTTTGTGCGTGGAGTGTTGTCCAGCGTGGCTGTGGACCTACAGCGAGAGGAGGAGGTGGTGGTCTACAGCTCTCCTTACTTGGAGAAGATGAACGACGTGCTTTCCAAACACACTGTCAGGTCAGACTCTGCCCAATGGCAGCTGTTCATGTAGAACAATGGTAGGATCATGAGAAGCCCATGGTTCAAACGTGCTTCTATCAGTATAGTATCTACTGTGAATTATCACGCGAGTCATGCAGGAGGGTGGATTGTGGTCACACCGTCTTGGGCTGTGTGTGTCATGTAGATACATTGCTTGAGCGATTGAGGGACATAGTTGGTGAAATATGTCCATGTTTTTCTCCTCCAGAACGTTGCAGAACTACCTTACCTGGCAGCTCGTCATGGAGAGAGTCAGCAGCCTGAGTCGCCGCTTCAAAGATGCCAGGGCACACTACAGAAAGGTGAGACAGATATTTGAGCACCCTTAGGAGCACACGTCAAATCAAGCACATTGAAAAGCAAACTCATGTGTAAACGTGTGGCAAATTAGACTGTCTGTGTGTGTTAGGCACTGTACGGGACCACCGTGGAAGAGGCACGGTGGAGAGACTGTGTGCGTTACGTCCAGGGCAGCATGGAGAACGCAGTGGGTGCTCTGTATGTGCGAGAGACCTTTGCTGGTGAGAGTAAACGCATGGTGAGTCACTCCTGTTGACGAGATGCAGGCAAAACAGGGATAATCCCTCTCCGGCATATTATATCACTGTCACTAAAGCAGTTTAGGCTGCACTTTTAACATGCGTGCCCATTTGTGTCCATGTGAGTTGTTACGGGTGTGTATATGTTGATTTATTAACTCTTTGTGTGGACAGGTCAGTGACCTCATCAGTAAGATCCAGGAAGCGTACGTGGAGACACTTGAGGAGCTGAACTGGATGGATGACCAGTCTAAGGAGAAGGCAAGAGAGAAGGTACAAACAAAGCAGTGCAAACAAACATACCATGTACCTCAGCATTTTGAAAGTGTAATTCAAAGAACTTACCAGCTGACTGTTCTACTGCTCTATGTTACAGGCCATGGCCATTAAGGAGCATATTGGCTATCCTGACCACATTCTGGAAGAGAGCAATCTGAAGCTTGACCAGGAGTATGCCCATGTATGTGTGACCTGGCCAAAGTACTGTGATACATCTTCCAATTTGAAAGAGAAATGGATGTAGAATTTGTTGTCTAGATTGTTTCTGATGATCTGGTCTCTTTCTGCAGCTGAACTTTAGTGAGGAGAACTACTTTGAGAACGTCCTTGAGAACCTGCAGGCTGAAGCACAC
Source organism: Oncorhynchus mykiss (assembly GCF_013265735.2). Taxonomy (NCBI): domain Eukaryota; kingdom Metazoa; phylum Chordata; class Actinopteri; order Salmoniformes; family Salmonidae; genus Oncorhynchus; species Oncorhynchus mykiss. Next base: position 44,237,505 of record NC_048571.1, read on the forward strand.
AAGACTTTGAAGAAGCTGAGAGAGCCAGTCGACCCGGACATGTAAGATACATCCATTTAGCCTCACATACTGTAGACGCACCCCCAACTGAACACTGAGCACACATTCCCTCTCAAATGATGGGATCTTTATTCTAATTGGGGTTTTTCTAGGTGGATCATTGGCGCTGCTGTTGTCAATGCTTTCTACTCGCCAAACAGAAACCAGATAGGTAAGATGACAACAGCCAACACAATAGCTGCAACTTTTGTCACCCATCCACAGTTAGCTATCGTCTGCAAGGCTATCATCACTGAAGCATGCATGAGAGCACCAGCTGTTCTAAATGACCGTGTGATCACACTCTCCGTAGCCAATGTAAGCAAGACCTTTAAATATATCAACATTCACAAGGCTGTGGGGCCAGACAGATTACCAGGACGTGTACTCAGAGCATGTGCGGACCAAATGGCAAGTGTCTTCACTGACATTTTCAACCTCTCCCTGACCGAGTCTGTAATACCTACATGTTTCAAACAGACCACCATAGTCCCTGTGCCCAAGAAAGCGATGGTAACCTGTCTAAATGATTACCGCCCCATATCACTCACATCAGTAGCCATGAAGTGCTTTGAAAGGCTTGTCATGGTTCACATCAACAGCACCCACTCAAATTTGCATAACGCCCCAAGAGATCCACCAATGACGCAATCTCTATCGCACTCCATACTGCCTTTTCTCACCTGGACAAAAAGAACACCTATGTGAAAATGCTGTTAATTGACTACAGCTCAGCGTGCAACACCATACTGCCAACAAAGCTCATCACTAAGCTAAGGACCCTGGGACTAAATACATCCTTCTGCAACTGGATCCTGGACTTCCTGGCGGGTAGTAGTGGAGTGGGTCGAGAGTAGTGGAGTGGGTTGAGAGTTTCAAGATCCTTGGTGTCCACATCACCAACAAACTATCATGTTCCAAACACACCAAGAAAGTCATGAAGAGGGCACGACAATGCCTATTGCCCCTCAATAAACTAAAAAGATTTGGCATGGTTCCTCAGATCTTCAAAAAGTTCTACAGCTGCACCATTAAGAGCATCCTGACCGGTTACATCACCGGCAGCTATGGCAACTTCTCAGCATCTGACCGTAAGGTGCTACAGAAGGTAGTGCATACGGCCCAGTACATCACTGGGGCCAATAATCCTGCCATCCAGGACCTATATACTAGGCATGTCAGAGGAAGGCCCAAAAAATTGTCAAAGACTCCAGTCACCCAAGTCATTGACTGTTCTCTCTGCTACCGCACGGCAAGTGTTACCAGAGTGCCAAGTCTAGGTCTAAAAGGCTCGTTAGCAGCTTCTACCCCCAAGCCATAAGACTGCTGAACAATTAATGAAATGGCCACCCGTACTAATGGCCACCCCTCCTATGTTTTTACACTGCTGCCAGTAGCTGTTTATTATCACTTTACCCCTACCTTCATGTACAAATGACCTTGACTAACCTGTACCCTGCACATTGACTCGGTACTGATACCCCCTTTAAATAGCCTGGTTATTGATATTTAATTGTGTTCTTTAAAAAAAAAATTTAACTTTAGAAATATATTTACAAAATATTTTCTTAACTCTATTTTCTTAAAACTGCATTGTTGGTTAAGGGCCATTTTCTATGAGACTCAAAATTGAGCTCAGGTGCATCCTGTTTCCATTGATCATCCTTGAGATGTTTCTACAACTTGATTGGAGTCCAACTGTGGTAAATTCAATTGATTGGACATGATTTGGAAGGGCACACACACACCTGTCTACATAAAGTACCCACAGTTGACAGTGCATGTCAGAGCAAAAACCAAACCATGAGGTTGTAGGAATTGTCCGTAGAGCTCCGAGACAAGATTGTGTCGAGGCACAGATCTGGGGATACCAAAAAACAATTCTGCAGCATTGAAGTTCTCCAGATTACAGTGGCCTCCATCATTCTTTAAAGGAAGAAGTTTGGAACCCCTAAGACTCTTCCTAGAGCTGGCCATCTGGCCAAACTGAGCAATTGGAGAAGAAGGGCCTTGGCCAGGGAGGTGACCAAGAACCCGATGATCACTCTGACAGAACTCCAGAGTTCCTCTGTGGAGATGCGAGAACCTTCTAGAAGGACAACCATCTCTGCAGCACTCCACCAATCAGGCCTTTATCGTAGAGCAGCCAGACGGAAGCCACTTTTCAGTAAAAGGCACATGACAGCCCGCTTGGAGTTTTCCAGAAGGCACCTGAGTTTTCCAGAAGGCACCTGAGTCCAGAAGACTCAGACCATAATAAACAAGATTCTCTAGTCTGATGAAACCAAGATTGAACTCGTCACATCTGGAGGAAACCTCACCCTTTGGTGAAGCATAAATGTGACAACATGGGGAGTCAAAATATCAACGTGATAACATGAATATCATACTGTTACAGCTAATTTAAGGTGTTAATGTGAAAGGACAGTATGATGCTATATCAGCTGCGGTTGGTGACCTTGCAGAGGAAGGAGGAGCGTTTTTATGAGCATGGCCTTATTTCTATTATAGCATACTGGATGACTGTCATTCATATTCCATTCACCCAGCTCAATGTAACATTGATAGGTTTAGGTTGCTACATGATACTCAAACTTTCCCTGTACACGTCATGAGGCTGCTACAACCTAGCCTTGCCTGCATCTAGCTGATTTAGGGTGTAATCATTAGTCCCAACAGTTGCAAACAAAGTTTCTATTGGACAAATTTAGACATGTTTATACCCGTTTGTTTCTGTTTAAGAAACGTTTTTTAACAGAATCGGCAGAACGAATACACCCCTGATCACAAATCAAATCCAAATCAAATGTATTTATATAGCCCTTTGTACATCAGCTGATATCTCAAAGTGCTGTACAGAAACCCAGCCTAAAACCCCAAACAGCAAGCAATGCAGGTGTAGAAGCACACCCAAACATAGTTCACTTTCACAGCCGCCACATACAAACAGCATGATCATTTTGCTCATTGTAGAATTCTTTCTCTCATCTACGCCCTCTCCTCCTCTCACCTTTTATATTCACTTGGGGACATCAGTGCACAACACATCAGCTATCTGTGACCAGGTGAAAAAACCTTTCCAACCCAAACCTTCATATCATAACCACTAACTGCTACACGCAGCCTACCTACAGTGCCGTAGCTACTAGAACTAACGCGTTAGTAAACCCCGCAACAATCATACAGTAGTGTACAGTCAGCACGTAGTTTAGCAGTTAAACTGGCGGGTCCGGTGTCAATAAATCAATAAAAACCAAAAGCTTACCTTGACTTGGAAGAGTTCCAGTGTTGGACAGCCATAGCCAGCTAGCAAACATAGCGTCATATCTTTTTGAGCCAGGTGTTTGAGTAGGCTAAACTAGATAGCTGCATTCGTTAGCTAAGTAAAAGTGAAAGTGAACAAAAAATACAACAAAATAAAGCTCTCTCTCTGTCTCTCTCTTGCTTCTTAATTTTTAAAGAATTGAATTTGTTCAAAACTGTACAACTATTGTCTTTCTCTCTTTGAGTCAACTACTCACCACATGTTAAGCACTGTAGATCTTGCTAGCTGTAGCTTATGCTTTCAGTACTAAATTAATTCTCTGATCCTTTGATTGGGTGGACAACATGTCAATTCATGCTGCAAGAGCTCTGATAGGTTGGAGGACATCCTCCGGAAGTTGTCATAATTACTGTGTAAGTCCATGGAAGGGGGTGAAAACCATGAGCCTCCTAGGTTTCAAATTGTAGTCAATGTACCCGGAGGAGGATGGAAACTAGCTGTCCTCTGGCTATACCATGGCGCTACCCTACAGAGTGCTGTTGAGGCTACTGTAGACGTTCATTGTAATACTGTGTATTAATCAATTATTTGGTGATGTGAATACAGTTGAAGTCGGATGTTTACATACACCTTAGCCAAGTACATTTAAACTCTGTTTTTCACAATTCCTGACCTTTAATCCTAGTAACAATTCCATGTCTTAGGTCAGTTAGGATCACCACTTTATTTTAAGAATGTGAAATGTCAGAATAATAGTAGAGAGAATGATTTATTTCAGCTTTTATTTCTTTCATCACATTCCCAGTGAGTCAGAAGTTTACATACACTCAATTAGTATTTGGTAGCATTGCCTTTTAAATGATTTAACTTGGTTCAAACGTTTTGGGTAGCCTTCCACAAGCTTCCCAAAATAAGTTGGGTGAATTTTGGCCCATTCCTCCTGACAGAGCTGATGTAACTGAGTCAGGTTTGTAGGCCTCCTTGCTCGCACACGCTTTTTCAGTTCTGCCCACACATTTTCTATAGGATTGAGGTCAGGGCTTTGTGATGGCCACTCCAATACATTGACTTTTTGTCTATAGGCCATTTCTCGAAAAGGACGTTATTTGTCCCCATGTGCAGTTGCAAACCGTAGTCTGGCTTTTTTTTATGGTGGTTTTGGAGTAGTGGCTTCTTCCTTGCTGAGCGGCCTTTCAGGTTGTGTCGATATGGGACTTGTTTTACTGTGGATATAGATTCATCATGTGAATTGTTCCAAAAACACGTGGTTTCACATGATTTCACATGTGCAAAACGTGATTTTCCACATGTGAAATCATGTGGTTTTTCCATAAGGACTGGCTCACCTCCACTCTCACCTCATTGAGAACAATGACTGGCGGTAATCCGTTCTGCTGTTGATAGTTTCAGGCTCCAGTGCACACAAACTTTGTGGTTAAAAAATATGGACTTGGCTTGGGGCGCCAGCAACAATGAATGTAACTCAGACAATGCTGCAATGATTAGTCAGATGTGAAGAATTTTGTTTCATTCACTTGATATAAAAGGTTGCATGATGTGGAAATTCTACCACGGGGCACTCAAAGTCAATCTTAAATGGAGAGGTTCCAACAAACTTGAAGTACCATAATGAACGTCTGTCAGGAGCTCCCACGGGGCAGTGATTTAGCTTATTCATAATTAATTCATCATTAACGTTTACTTCATTCATGTGACCGATCAATACCTCACAAGGCTTCTTCTCTAAGCTGAGACCTTGAAACTGAGATGACTTTCATTCTCAAAACAAGGGTCTGGGCATTCTGCCAAATTGCAGATACTGATATTGAGGGTTCATTCAATCAGTCACTTGCATGAACACAGAAATTGTTAAATAGAAAAGCACCAACATAAAATGTTCCATCACATTCCATTCTCTTATCTCGTGTGATAATAATCATTACATTTTAATGTAAGCATTTCGATTTTAGCTTCAATATCAAAATATTCTATACTCCTATTAAAGTAAGGGAAATCAACACAGAAAACACAGATCATTTCAAACCCTTCATTTTGGGTTATACATTCTTATTAGTAGGGTAATACTATCATCATAATAAAGGTTATACTTTTATTAGCAGGAGTGAATTTATCAAGAATACACATACACAGCATGTTAAATAACACAATTTAGACAAAATAAAAAATAAAAAACATGTTGCAGCCCATTGGGCAATTTGGGATCCCCAACTTCCAAACAGGGATTCCAACCAAGTTGCAGATGTCCACTCTGGTTGTGGGGAATTATTCTTAGCAACAGTGGCAATGTATTCGGCGAGATCAGTCATATTAGAAGAGTGATCTGGGACAAAAGTACAACATTCATCGCCAATGATTGCACAAGTGCCCCCTTGACCTGCCAAAAGATAGTCTCTCTGTTTTGCAAAACCAATTTAAGCAATTCTTTTAGCATTTCCAATTTTCTCTACGTCTCTAGAGATCTCCTGAATCTCTTCTAGGGCACACGCATAGTGACTTTCACAGGGAAGAGAGAATACATGTTATAACAGTTTCACACCAACCTTTAAAAGAATGAGATTGGGGCAAGGTTTGCCCAAGCTACAATCTAGTGGCTCTCCTCACAATTTAGGGGCATTGCTCTGTCTATAGAAGCCTCGCCTTTCCAAATTCGAATTATAACTATTGATTTATTATACCCCAATTTTAGAATGACAGTCCTTAGTGCTTCACGTTGTTTCTATCACTTTCATTTAAGACCCTCAACTTAGCACACACCAATACTGGCGGAATGTAAATTTACATTGACATACAGTATATTTCTCTTATTTTTCTAACATTAACGTTTCTCATCACGGCCCCAATTTGTGGTAATGACAGATTGGTATCTCAATGCATTCTTAGTCTAAATTACACTCAATTTCGCAGTCTGCAGACCTCCACAATCAACCTGATATCCCAAATAAACAATTTTGGATAAGCCTAAATCAATTACGTGCACGGTTGACCCCCCTCAACCCTCCCGGCACTCATCCTTCTGCCGTTTTCTTCATGTTCTTCTTCAGATAGTGTTTAATTTTGTCCTCTTAATGGCACATGTTCAAAGTGGATGGCCCTTGATAATGTCTCTTACCTGAGCCTCCACAATCCTTTACAGTCCATTATGTCTTTGTCCATTTTTCAACCAGTACACCAACAGTATGACATGAACTATGTCGCACTCCCGAGAGAAAAGGCAGTTGATAGCTTCGACTGGATGCTTTGTGCAGGGTGCTGGCTCGGATCAGGTCTCACGGTAGATGTGGTGAAGGACCGTACTGAACGCCATTGTAGCCATTGCTTCAGCCGGTTAGGGGGCGTTTGAGGTTCACACTGTTCTTGGTAAAATGATCCCTTCCATGCATCTAGATACCATCTGTGGCCACCTTCGCCATAACCTCGAGAGAGGACAGACCAGAACAACAGTTTAGTTTAGGGCATTTCTGATTTAGGAAATCCAGATACAGTAAATCATTTATGACAATTTATTACGACTACCAATACTCTTGACACACAGTTGAAAATATTTTTTTTATCAAATTGGCTTATACTCCCCTATCATCTTGGCGATCTCATCGCAGAGTTACAGGGTCAGGGAGTTAGAGGGCTAAGGGAGAATCCTTAGGGAGAAATCACGACCATCCAGCAGACCCAATCTGGTGAGATTTGTTATTGAAGCAAGACAAAAACAAAGAAAACAAAACAACAACAGCAATACAAATATATCACTCGAGTTGGAGAAAACTTCAGTCCATTTGGAGTAACTGTCAACCATTCCCACCATCTTTTTCCTTTTACTGGCAGGCATGTGTAGAAAAACGATTTGCATATTTACCAAAGGCCCAGGGGACTGGTAATTCCCCTTTGGACATGACTCACATCGTGATTCATGCGTCCAAGAAAACAACAATACTGCCTGTTAAATAAAAAATAAACTAATTAGAATAACAAATCAAATTAGAATTAAAACTCTTGATAACTCCATCAGGAAATAATTGTATCCCAAAAGGTAATGGTAAAATAGACTAGAGACAGGTGTTCCTGATTCAGGGGCAGTGCTCTCTCCCTCTGTCTTTCTCGTGGTCCGAATCACACATAGGACGATTGATAAATGATAAACTTTTTCTTAATTATTAGAGTTTACATAGCCCATTTAAATCTCACTCAATTCTCTAGTATTTCTAGTGCAGGTGATCAGGCCTCCCCAGGAAGTCAGAACAGAGGTCCAAGGTCAGTCAGCCCAATTCAGTGAGTGTTTGTTTTCCTGTACCTTAGACATTATTTAAATATATTTCAAACATTTTGTGTATCAGGCTTACATTGGGTTATTCAGTACATTTCTTATCAAGATAATTTACATGTGTGCAACCAAAACGCTGACAATAGAAACTTCAGAAAATGTCATTTGTGTACAGCATCCTTTCTAACCTGTGAGTAGGTGGGTTGTGTGTGGGTGCTGGCGTGTGTGGAAAAAATCATAGGGTAAAAACAAACTAAAATGGCCAGGCCTAACTTAATTTGGGAGCTCCCTTAACAGCTGGATCCGGGTAGCTTTAACTGCTCTCCCAAGGCACTTGCCTTAGGAAGGCTTTCAAAGGGAGAGATACAGAACCTGGACCAGTACAAATCAGCGGGGCTAGACAATCTGGACCCTCTCTTTCTAAAACTATCCGCCGCCATTGTTGCAACCCCTATTACCAGCCTGTTCAACCTCTCTTTTGTATCGTCCGAGATCCCTAAAGATTGGAGCACACATTCCAGCAGGTATATCTCACTGATCATCCCCAAAGCCAACACCTCATTTGGCCGCCTTTCCTTCCAATTCCCTGCTGCCAGTGACTGGAACGAATTGCAAAAATCGCTGAAGTTGGAGACTTTTATTTCCCTCACCAACTTTAAACATAAACTATCTGAGCAGCTAACCGATCACTGCAGCTGTACATAGTCCATCTGTAAATAGCCCACCTAATCTATCTACCTCATCCCCATACTGTTTTTATTTGATTTACTTTTCTGCTCTTTTGCACACCAGTATCTCTACTTGCACATCATCATCTGCTCATTTATCACTCCAGTGTTAATCTGCTAAATTGTAATTATTCGCTCCTATGGCCTATTTATTGCCTACCTCCTCATGCTTTTTTGCACACACTGTATATAGACTTTCTTTTCTCTACTGTGTCATTGACTTGTTTGTGTTATTGGCTTGTTTATTGTTTACTCCATGTGTAACTCTGTGTTGTTGTCTGTGTCACACTGCTTTGCTTTGTCTTGGCCAGGTTGCAGTTGTAAATGAGAACTTTTTTCTCAACTAGCCTACCTGGTTGGTGAAAAAAACAAAAGAAAACAATAATTGATAAATATGTTAAAAAAAACTTGGTAGTGGACATTCCATCAGTCGTATACATAATTATACTTCAGACTTGATGATGATGCAGTGTCCCGTCAAGCTGAATAGGCACTTTCTAAAGTAAACAATCCCAGAGCCCCTCTCTTGTAACCTTGTCATTTTGACCTGTTGCATTAACATACAATTCTGTACAAACTGTCCCTGGGACATAAAACTAGTCAAAAAATGAAATCTACTAGGACCTTCAAAAAGTTAATGCTGGCTTATCAACTCAATATTCGGTACTAAAACATTTACTAAGATCTACTTCATTCTGGATACAGTTCCACGTAATGGATTTTTTAAATTGTTTTAGATTATATTCCTTACTTACATTTTAACATTTTTATTTAAAGAGGCAAGTCACTGGACACAGTTCCATGTAATGGAAACATAATATTGTTTTAGATGACTAGCAGCCTCTAATTTAATATCATTCCCAATGCTCGATCCCTCTTACTTCTTCAAATTACTAAGATATTGCATTATTGGAGTGCAATTTGAAAGCCTATTTACCATTCACTTTGTTATTTTCACGAGTCTCCATATCAGTTTCCTTCAACTAGGACTCCCTTCCCAATAGGAAGAACTCTAAACCTTTTTGGGATAGGGGGCAGCATTTTCACTTTTGGATGAATAGCATGCCCAGAGTGAACTGCCTCGTACTCTGTCCCAGATGCTAATATATGCATATTATTATTAGTATTGGATAGAAAACACTCTGAAGTTTCTAAAACTGTTTGAATGATGTCTGTGAGTATAACAGAACTCATATGGCAGGCGAAAACCTGAGAAAAATCCAACCAGGAAGTGGGAAATCTGAGGTTTGTAGTTTTTCAAAGCTTGGCCTACCGAATACATAGTGTCTATGGAGTCAAGTTGCACTTCCTACGGCTTCCACTAGATGTCAACCGTCTTTAGAAACTGTTTCAGGCTTCTGCTATAAAGGAGGGGGGAATGGGAGCTGAATGAGTCAGTAGTCTGGCAGAGTGTCTCAGGCTCGTGACGCGCGCTCCCGACAGAGTTAGCTCTCGTTCCAGTGCTTTTCTTCAGACATAGGAATTCTCCGGTTGGAACATTATTGATGTTTTATGTTAAAAACATCCTAAAGATTGATTCCATACATCGTTTGACTTGTTTCTACGACCTGTAACAGAACTTTTCGAGTTTTTGTCTGGATGAAGTGCTCGCGCCTCATGAAGATGGATTACTGGGCTGAAAACGCTAACAACAAGTGGATATTTGGACATAAATGATGGACTTTATGGAACAAATCAGTCATTTATTGTCGAACTGGGATTCCTGGGAGTGCCTTCTGATGAAGATCATCAAAGGTAAGTGAATATTTATAGTGTTATTTCTAACTTCTGTTGACTCCAACATGGCGGATATTTCTTTGCTGGATTGGACTCTGAGCACCGTTCTCAGATTATGCTTTTTCCGTCAAGTTTAAAAAAAATCTGACACAGCGGTTGCATTAATCTACTATTACTAATACACATGGATCACTCTCAAACAACATTCTGCTTTTCCCCCATTGCAAGGTTTAAAACAAAACAAATATGATAACTTTATCCATATTGGAAGGCATTGTTTTCATTTTAGTCGACCCTAACAATGTTACTCTATATATTTATTTCAAATTTCTGTTGGATATTCACTTTCTGCTTCACACTTATTAAATGTCTATTATTTTAAGATTAACATGTAATGCTTTGGAGGGATCAATACGTATTAACTGAGCTGGCATGGTCTATCAGTCCCCTGTAGATGGCATGGTGCTCTGTCCATAATAAGTCTCTAGCTAGCAAGTTAAATGGTTGAGTAGGTGAATACAGAAAATCATTGGGTCTATTTAACAGGGTATGGGATTTATTTCAAAATGTATTACCAAGGTGGAGGAAGTCTCATAAGCATTTATAGTGTTATTGGTTAGGTTTAATTCAAGTCCCGTACAATGCTTTAACCGTATCTTTATCAAATGATCCATAAAGGGACCATTGAAGATTACTCCAAATTTTTTACACCACTTAAGCACATTGATGTGTGGGTTTGCAAGTTGTATATTATTATTATTTCTATTGATACTTCATCAGATTTCTAGTAACCCATTATACTCAATATGATGTTACTTTTCTCTAGTAACCCATTATACTCAATATTATGTTACTTTTCTCTAGTAACCCATTATACTCAATATTATGTTACTTTATCTCTAGTAACCCATTATACTCAATATGATGTTACTTTTCTCTAGTAACCCATTATACTCAATATTATGTTACTTTATCTCTAGTAACCCATTATACTCAATATGATGTTACTTTTCTCTAGTAACCCATTATACTCAATATTATGTTACCTTATCTCTAGTAACCCATTATACTCAATATTATGTTACTTTATCTCTAGTAACCCATTATACTCAATATTATGTTACTTTTCTCTAGTAACCCATTATACTCAATATTATGTTACTTTATCTCTAGTAACTCATTATACTCAATATTATGTTACTTTATCTCTAGTAACCCATTATACTCAATATTATGTTACTTTATCTCTAGTAACCCATTATACTCAATATTATGTTACTTTTCTCTAGTAACCCATTATACTCAATATTATGTTACTTTATCTCTAGTAACCCATTATACTCAATATGATGTTACTTTTCTCTAGTAACCCATTATACTCAATATTATGTTACTTTATCTCTAGTAACCCATTATACTCAATATGATGTTACTTTTCTCTAGTAACCCATTATACTCAATATTATGTTACTTTATCTCTAGTAACCCATTATACTCAATATGATGTTACTTTATCTCTAGTAACCCATTATACTCAATATTATGTTACTTTATCTCTAGTAACCCATTATATTCAATATTATGTTACTTTATCTCTAGTAACCCAGTATACTCAATATTATGTTACTTTATCTCTAGTAACCCATTATACTCAATATTATGTTACCTTATCTCTAGTAACCCATTATACTCAATATTATGTTACTTTATCTCTAGTAACCCATTATACTCAATATTATGTTACTTTATCTCTAGTAACCCATTATACTCAATATTATGTTACCTTATCTCTAGTAACCCAGTATACTCAATATTATGTTACTTTATCTCTAGTAACCCATTATACTCAATATTATGTTACTTTATCTCTAGTAACCCATTATACTCAATATTATGTTACTTTATCTCTAGTAACCCATTATACTCAATATTATGTTACTTTTCTCTAGTAACCCATTATACTCAATATTATGTTACCTTATCTCTAGTAACCCATTATACTCAATATTATGTTACTTTTCTCTAGTAACCCATTATACTCAATATTATGTTACCTTATCTCTAGTAACCCATTATACTCAATATTATGTTACTTTATCTCTAGTAACCCATTATACTCAATATTATGTTACTTTATCTCTAGTAACCCATTATACTCAATATTATGTTACTTTATCTCTAGTAACCCATTATACTCAATATGATGTTACTTTATCTCTAGTAACCCATTATACTCAATATTATGTTACTTTTCTCTAGTAACCCATTATACTCAATATGATGTTACTTTATCTCTAGTAACCCATTATACTCAATATTATGTTACTTTTCTCTAGTAACCCATTATACTCAATATTATGTTACTTTATCTCTAGTAACCCATTATACTCAATATTATGTTACTTTATCTCTAGTAACCCATTATACTCAATATTATGTTACTTTATCTCTAGTAACCCATTATACTCAATATTATGTTACTTTTCTCTAGTAACCCATTATACTCAATATTATGTTACTTTATCTCTAGTAACCCATTATACTCAATATTATGTTACTTTATCTCTAGTAACCCATTATACTCAATATTATGTTACTTTATCTCTAGTAACCCATTATACTCAATATTATGTTACTTTTCTCTAGTAACCCATTATACTCAATATTATGTTACTTTATCTCTAGTAACCCATTATACTCAATATTATGTTACTTTATCTCTAGTAACCCATTATACTCAATATTATGTTACTTTTCTCTAGTAACCCATTATACTCAATATTATGTTACTTTTCTCTAGTAACCCATTATACTCAATATTATGTTACTTTTCTCTAGTAACCCATTATACTCAATATTATGTTACTTTATCTCTAGTAACCCATTATACTCAATATTATGTTACTTTTCTCTAGTAACCCATTATACTCAATATTATGTTACCTTATCTCTAGTAACCCATTATACTCAATATTATGTTACTTTTCTCTAGTAACCCATTATACTCAATATTATGTTACCTTATCTCTAGTAACCCATTATACTCAATATTATGTTACTTTTCTCTAGTAACCCATTATACTCAATATTATGTTACCTTATCTCTAGTAACCCATTATACTCAATATTATGTTACTTTATCTCTAGTAACCCATTATACTCAATATTATGTTACTTTATCTCTAGTAACCCATTATACTCAATATTATGTTACTTTATCTCTAGTAACCCATTATACTCAATATTATGTTACTTTATCTCTAGTAACCCATTATACTCAATATTATGTTACTTTATCTCTAGTAACCCATTATACTCAATATTATGTTACCTTATCTCTAGTAACCCATTATACTCAATATTATGTTACTTTATCTCTAGTAACCCATTATACTCAATATTATGTTACTTTTCTCTAGTAACCCATTACACACATGTTTTACATCACAAATTCCTCCTCTACACCAGTGTTCTATTCATACAGGGGTTTGAATATTCACTCTAGTGCTCTATTTAACAGAATATTTGGGAATAGTACTTTCTCCTTTCATATCTCCACATATATAATAACGTTGTACCATCAAACTCCACTGATGAGTCATGTTATCCTCATGTATTCTAAAGGCATGTTACCATCAGAGACATGTTATCCTTGTTACTAATGAGACGTGTAATCACGTTATCCTCTGAGACATGTTATCATGTAATCCTCGTTACTTATCATGTTATCCTCCACCTGTAGATCCAACGGGTGGTGGTGGACAAAACCCTAGATAACGTTACAGACTGAAAAACTCAATTCACAGAACTGGTTGGGGCATTCATTCACCTCTTTCACACGTGAGCTAGTCCCCTGACAGCTCTCATTCACTCAGTAATTTACAGCTAAATTTCAATCTCTTATAATCCAATTTTCAAATCAGTTTATTATCATATTTCAATCACTCTTAATATCCAAATTTCAAACGTAATAGTAATCATGTCAATCGATTTATTATCCAAATTTCAATCATACAAATTTCAATCAGTTTAATAAGACATTTCTCACAATCACACAACTTTCACATCCACTTAGTACTATTCCCAAACACACTCTATAATCTCCCTTATTACCCATGTGCATCTTCAACAATTCTCTTGTCATTACTTTCTATGCACAATATGTATATCCTGTACATACAGTGGAAGTCAGAAGTTTACATACTGTACACCTTAGCCAAATACATTTAAACTCAGTTTTTCACAATTCCTGACATTTAATCTGAGAAAAACTTCCCCGTTTTAGGTCAGTTAGGATCATCACTTTATTTTAAGAATGTGAATATAATACTAGAGAATTATTTATTTCAGCTTTTATTTATTTCATCACATTCCCAGTGGGTTAGAAGTATACTCAATTAGTATTTGGTAGCATTGACTTTAAATTGTTTAACTTGGGTCAAACGTTATGGGTAGCCTTCCCACAATAAGTTGGGTGAATTTTGGCCCATTCCTACTGACAGAGCTGGTGTAACAGTCAGGTTTGTAGGCCTCCTTGCTCGCACACGCTTTTTCAGTTCTGCCCACACATTTTCTATAGGATTGAGGTCAGGGCTTTGTGATGGCCACTCCAAATCCTTGACTTTGTTGTCCTTAAGCCATTTTGCCACAACTTTGGAAGTATGCTTGGGGTCATTGTCCATTTGGAAGACCCATTTGCGACCAAGCTTGAACTTTCTGACTGATATCTTGAGAGGTTGCTTCAATATATCCACATAATTTTCCTGCCTCATGCTGCCATCTATTTTGTGAAGTGCACCAGTCCCTCCTGCAGCAAAGCACCCCCACAACATGATGCTGCCACCCCCGTGCTTCACGGTTGCGATTGTGCTCTTCGGCTTGCAAGCCTCCCCCTTTTTCCTCCAAACATAATGATGGTCATTATGTCCAAACAGTTCTATTTTTGTTTCATCAGACCAGAGGATATTTCTCCAAAAAGTACGATCTTTGTCCCCATGTGCAGTTGCAAACCATAGTCAATTTTTTTCTGACGTCTTGGCTGATTTCTTTTGATTTTCCCATGATGTCAAGCAAAGAGGCACTGCGTTTCAAGGTAGGCCTTGAATTACAGCCACAGGTACACCTCCAATTGACTCAAATTATGTCAATTAGCCTATCAGAAGCTTCTAAAGCATGACAATTTTTGGGAATTTTCCAAGCTGTTTAAAGGCACAGTCAACTTAGTGTATGTAAACTTCTGACCCTCTGGAATTGTGATACAGTGAATTATAAGTGAAATAATCTGTCTGTAAATAATTGTTGGAAAAATTACTTGTGTCATGCACAAAGTAGATGTCCTAACCGACTTGCCAAAACTATAGTTTGTTAACAAGAAATTTGTGGAGTGGTTGAAAAACAAGTTTTAATGACTCCCCCCTAGGTGTATGTAAACTTCCAACTTAAACTGTAAGTATTCAGACCCTTTACTTTTTTATTTATTATTTAACCTATAACTATGCAAGTCAGTTAGGGAAACTGAAATGTTTCTGCAGTTAAGTGTACGTAAACTTCCGACTTCAACTGTAGATATTTATTATAAATGCCTGTAGACAGCTGTCAGCGAGGCTTTCCATGGTACCGTTACGTCCTCGCTCTAGTCTTCTCGTTAGACTAGTGAATAGCCTTCTCTCTATAAGAATATGAGTACCTTTTTATGCATTGGTCACCTTCATTTTATTTTGTATAATTTATTTTTTATACTGATTAATTTATAATTGGCTTACTGAAATCAGTTGTTCGCGGATGATACATCTCCTCCTGGGCAGCTCATAGTAAGGCTCTGGTTTGGGCGGGTCTTGTCCTCTTTTGGTCAGACAGGAATTTCCCTCATGCGTCATACAATGCCTCCCCCCCACTGGAAAGCTCGGCAGGCAGAATGAATAATCCAGTTTGTGACGTCAATATTTTGTGGAAATCTTTACACAGGGACACTCAAAGGCAATCATAAATGAATCATTGTTTATTATCAGCGTGCTGAAGAGGTTCCAAAAAACTTGATGCACCATAGTGAACGTCTGTCAGGAGCTCTCACGGGGCAGTCATTAATTCTCTTATATGATGCAGACAAGTCATATTTGCATGATTTAGCTTATCTATAATTAATTCATCCGACCAATATTGGGTCATGCATGTGACAGATCAATACCTCACGAGGCTTCTTCTCTAAGCTGAGACCTTGAAACTCAGATACAGTGGCTTACGAAAGTATTCACCCCCTTGGCATTTTTCCTATTTTGTTGCCTTACAACCTGGAATTAAAATGGATAGGCCATTCCAAGACGCTTAAATGTTTCCCCTTAAACCAGTCGAGTGTTGCTTTAGCAGTATGCTTAAGGTCATTGTCCTGCTGGAAGGTGAACCTCCGCCCCAGTCTCTGGAAGACTGAAACAGGTTTCCCTCAAGAATTTCTCTGTATTTAGTGCAATCCATCATTCCTTCAATTCTGACCAGTTTCACAGTCCCTGCCGATGAAAAACATCCCCACAGCATGATGCTGCCACCACCATGCTTCACTGTGGGGATGGTGTTCTCGGGGTGATGTGAGGTGTTGGGTTTGCGCCAGACATAGTGTTTTCCTTGATGTACAAAAAGCTCAATTTTAGTCTCATCTGACCAGAGTACCTTCTTCCATATGTTTGGGGAGTCTCCCACATGCCTTTTGGCAAACAACAATTTTATTTCTTTAAGAGATGGCTTTTTTCTGGCCACTCTTCCGTAAAGCCCAGCTCTGTGGAGTGTACAGCTTAAAGTGGTCCTATGGACAGATACTCCAATGTCCGCTGTGGAGCTTTGCCGCTACTTCAGGGTTATCTTTGGTCTCTTTGTTGCCTCTCTGATTAATTCCCTCCTTGCCTGGTCTATGAGTTTTGGTGGGCGGCCCTCTCTTGGCAGGTTTATTGGGGTGCAATATTCTTTCCATTTTTTAATAATGGATTTAATGGTGCTCTGTGGGATGTTCAAAGTTGCAGATATATTTTTTAAACCCAACCCTGATCTGTACTTCTTCACAACTTCATCCTTGACCTGTTTGGAGAGCTCCTTGATCTTCATGGTGTCGCTTGCTTGGTGGTGCCCCTTGCATAGTGGTGTTGCAGACTCTGGGGCCTTTCAGAACAGATTATATTTATATATATACACACACACACTGAGATCATGTGACAGATCATGTGACACTTAAAGTCCACCTGTGTGCAATCTAACTAATTATGTGACTTCTGAAGGTAATTGGTTGCACCAGATCTTATTTAGGGGCTTCATGTCAAAGGGGGTGAATACATATGCACGCACCACTTTTCCATGTTTTATTTATTTATTTATAAGTTATTTTTTAAATTTCACTTCACCAATTCGGACTATTTTGTGTATGTCCATTACATGAAATCCAAATAAAAATACATTGAAATGACAGGTTGTAATGCAACAAAATAGGAAAAACGCCAAGGGGGGTGAATACTTTTGCAAGGCACTGTATCTTTCGTTCTCAAAATAAGGGTCTGGGCGTACTGCCAAATTGCAGATACTGATCATGAAGGTTCATTCTATCAGTCACTTGCATGAAAACGGTTATTAGAAAAGCACAAACATAGAACACAAAAATTGGTAAAAAGAAAAGCACCAACATTAGTTTCCATCATAACGATCATAGACGGTCTTAGTTCATTTGGCCCAATCTGTTCCTTGTACGATTCTCTCTGTCCCTTTTCCTAGTATTCCCTGCCGGTATCCTGCAGCCTCCTTTCTTCAGTAAGCAGCAGCTCCAGGCCCTGAACTTTGGTGGAATAGGGATGGTTATTGGACATGAGATCACCCACGGGTTTGATGACAATGGTGAGGCAGTCCTCATATTTACAGTCACTGTCCATGTCTGTGTCCAATGTGTTGCAAAATCATTTTTAGTATAGAGCATTAATTAATGGGAAAATGTCAAAGAGATTGCATCACAATTAATTCCACATTATATCTTTCAAAAACAGGCCGTAATTTTGACAAGGATGGTAACATGCTTAACTGGTGGAGTAATTATTCTGCTGAGCACTTTAAGGACCAGTCACAGTGCATGGTGCAACAATATGGCAACTTCAACTGGAAGCTTGCAGGAGGACAAAATGTGAGTTTCCCAATGTAGCAGAAGCATGGGCAAAATGTTATATGTATTTTGGTTTAATGACTAAAACTAAAGATTATAGAAGATGCTAGATTTCTTTTTGAAAGAACCTCGATTGAGTGTTTACCATTTAGCCGTGCTGCTGCTCCAGTTTCAACTGTTCTGCCTGCGGCTATGGAACCCTGACCTGTTCACCGGACGTGCTACCTGTCCCAGACCTGCTGTTTTCAACTCCCTAGAGACAGCAGGAGCGTTAGAGATACTCTTAATGATCAGCTATGAAAAGCCAACTGACATTTACTCCTGAGGTGCTGACTTGCTGCACCCTCGACAACTACTATTATTATTTGACCATGCTGGTCATTTAGGAACATTTGAACATCTTGGCCATGTTCTGTTATAATCTCCACCCGGCACGGCCAGAAGAGGACTGGCCACCCCTCAGAGCCTTGTTCCTCTCTAGGTTTCTTCCTAGGTTCCGGCCTTTCTAGGGAGTTTTTCCTAGCCACCGTGCTTCTACATCTGCATTGCTTGCTGTTTGGGGTTTTAGGTTGGGTTTCTGTACAGCACTTTGAGAGATCAGCTATATAAATAGATTTGATTAAATGTGTGTGTTAAATACGTCCTACGATGATTTTTGGAACTTTTTCCAATATTTTATGTACAAACACTTAAGACAACCTAAATCAGGTGTTAAATGAGGTGAAAAGGAGACTGGAGTAGGACTTTAATGACTGTCTCTGTGTTACCTCAGGTCAGTGGAATTAGTACTTTGGGGGAGAACATCGCAGACAACGGAGGAGTTCGGCAAGCTTACAAGGTGCGACACAATCATAGCACCCTGACAAAACGCATTCAACCCCCATAAAACACAATGAACCACTTCATAACAACAACAAAAAATCTCTGACTAAATACTAATTATATTTTATATTTGTATGTTTTTTATGTTTGTGGTCAGGCCTATATGAAGTGGGTGGAGAGAGAAGGAGAAGAGCTTCGTTTACCTGGTCTGGACATGGACCACAAGCAACTTTTTTTCCTTAACTTTGCCCAAGTGAGTAAGCTCCCATTTTAATAAATTGAGTAGTCTAAAGCAGGATTCCCCTACAGGGGTGGGCAACTCCAGTCCTCAAGGGCCTGATTGGTGTCACAGTTTTGCCCCAGCTAACTCACCTGACTCCAATAATCACCTAATCATGATCTTCAGTTTAGAATGCAATTTGATTAATCAGCTGTGTTTGCTAGCGATGGAGAAACAGTGTGACACCAATCAGGCCCTCGAGGACTGGAGTTGCCCACCCCTGCGCCTAGCACTACACAGCTGATTAAAATAATCAAAGCTTGATGATGAGTTGGTTATTTGAATCAGCTGTGTAGTGCTAACCGAGGTTGGGAAACCCTGGTCTAAAGTAGGCCACTGTTTCTCAACCTTTATTACACCATGGGACCTAAAAGCTATATTAGCGTCCCTCCTCCACTGCTGTCCACAGACCATTGAGAACAAAAACACAAAGAGATTATATTTTCCTAAATACTTGGTTTTCAAGAGATAAACAATTGGACCAAGGAGTTTAAAACTACACCAGATCATGACTATATCAAGCGACCTACCTAGGGGTACAGAATGTTTTTAAAGACCACCGCAGTGCCAGGGAAAACAAGGCAAGAGCAAAGCCAGACTAGTGTTTTATAGTCCTTATCCAAAACCAGGTCAAAAGCCAAAGTCTGCATAACAGCCAAACAAAATCCCTGCTGGGATTATTCAGTTGGGCTGTCGAAAGGCACTTTGGAAAAAATACTTTTCTCAGGCATATCAATTTCATGATCATTTTATGGTTTACACTTACTGTATATTCAGGCAAAAAATATCAGCACTGGTAAAATGCGAACACATGTAGCTGAGAAAAGAAATGTGCTTTTACTGTTTCGAACTTGAATTGATTTAATTAGTGATACATCTTTCTCCTCCAGGTATGGTGTGGTGCCTATCGGCCTGAATATGCCAGCCAGTGCATCAAGACTGACTCCCACAGTCCCCTGGAATACAGGTAACGACCAACAGTAAAAATGTAGCACTTGGCTATTCCATCATACAGTATTTTCTGTCAATCGGTTAACACTCTTTACCTATCTTCTCTCACAGGGTACTCGGCTCCCTACAGAATTTTGGAGCATTCTCAGATGCATTCCAGTGCAAACCGGGTACTCCCATGAATCCTGAGATGAAATGTCGGGTGTGGTAGCCAGTTTGGGCTTTTCTCTACTCTTGTTATTTATTTCTTGACTTGGGGCAGCTAAACAAAAGAACATGCTTAACAACCACCTTGTGTTATACTGACACCAAAGAGGCATCCCGCTTTGGAGTATGTCCGATTGATTTACATGGCAGAAGATAAGACATTTACATAAGTGTTACAGATTGGATGACTGACCAAACTACACCCTAGTATCACCACTTGAAGCAGACGTAAACTATGATGAGACAGGAAAAACACTTGGAATGCGTATATACTTATATGGCTACTCAACCTAAAGATGTTGTCTGTGGTTGAACAGTTTAGCTTGTTCTTGTTTACAAGTGGTTTTGTTGTATACATGCATACATCTGAAGCTCCTATGGACAATTGTGGGTGGTCAGTGGATACATGCATAGTCGGGCAAAAGTAGGACATTCCTAAGACCTTGTAGAATATGTTTGAGCCAAGCTGGCTTAATACGCTTTAACTGACTTTTTAAAGAATTTCCTAAACTCTTTGTTCTTTTTGCCAAGTCATTCAGATGGCAAATCCACAGCGCTTTTAAGCCCACATATTTAGTGGCTTTCATTTATGTGCAAAAAGTATATTTTGGTACTGAGTTGCCTGGTATGATCCTGTCTGATATGGAACATTTGTTTTTTAAGACATTTTGCCACAGGGCAAGAGGCAAAAGTGAATAATAAGTCTGACATTACAGTGTGACTATGAAATGAATAAAGGCTCTGTGAAAATGAAGAGCAGCGGTGACCTAGAGATGGACATAATTAGTCTCACTCCTAGGCTAAGGCTTGGCTGCGTCACTCTTTGAAATGAAACCATTTACCTGAAGACATCAGACTGTTAAACCTTTGCAGCTTTAACCTTATATGAACATTTAAAAAAAATATAATAATAATGGCTTAAAATGTTTTTGATATAGCATATATAAATGTGAGATCTACGAAGATAAATGCTTGGAAATAAGTTGAAATACTTGCTAGGCTAGCACGGTTTTGTTTGAGATTAATTTATAGTGATAATGATCTGCCATGGAGTGATCAGTGTCTTATTTATATTAGATACTCTATACTCGATCACAACTGAAAGTGATTTGACTTACTTGACTGACTTATTGTTGTGTTAAAGGATGTTTCAGAGACAGACATTTGATCAACAGTGTTTCTGATCTCGGGCTTTGTCCACACAGCACCAGTCAGCATTTGGGACTAGGATATGATCAGAAAGAAACGTTTAGAGGAGTGTTTTTCAAAAAGTGTATACAATGCTTTGTGTTTACGGCATAAAATAAAAAACAGAACAGAAAACTGTTCCCAGCATCCCGTAATAGTCATGGGGTTAGCGCCTACCAATAGTCCTGGCTTCGCCTACCAATAGTCCTGGGGTTGATACTTCATATAATGAGGAATGTGCAGCCATGTCTCCTTCCTCCGTTTAAAAAAATATATACAGAGACAAATACAATCTTTACTTTTGGATCCGGATACCCCTTTCCATATTGGGCGTGCAAGAAATAGAGAAATGAAATAAAATATTATATTCCCCCCAAAAAAGGGATACTAGGCGTGACATTTTTTATGGTGTGGCTTGGATGTCTAAAATGCCAATATTTCAGATATCACTACGAGGTGTTTCCACAATAGTTTCCAGGACAGGCAACACATGTTCACAATTTGACAAAGACGTTTTTTTAGAAATGTCCATTGTTCATAATTCCTTACCCGTTGTTGTGTATCTTGCCATGATTGAACACATGCTCTTCTGAGAACATCTAAAAGCTAGAACTTCATTATTGTATGCAACCTTTGAGGCAAAATCCCATTGGCATATCCACACAGAAGTGGAACGTAGGTTTGAATAGAGAAGCAGGTGAAGGCCAGGTGAAGGGGCACGTCTTGATCTCTGCCATTGACTAGTGGCCCAGAGAAAGACTGTGCTGGTGCGTGTGTGGGGACAGTTGGGAGCCTGGTAACTAGCCGCTATAGGGGCCTCTTGGACAGACTTGACAGATTGACACTGGGGAAATAGCTTCTCATTAGAGAGTTCCCAGTCAAGGCCAGGAGTGTTATTTTCTACCTTGATTAACAACTAATGACAGCAGAACTAAAGGGCAGAACAGGAGAGAGCGACTGAGAAACTGACAACATGATCAAACAGATTGCCATGGTGGTGGAACAGAGGGGTTTGAAGCACTGCTGAGGAAAGAAAACACACATTGTTAAAAGCTCAACATTGTTATTGAGAAAATTCAGGATGCCTTTGTCAATTGAACATGACTGTTATGTCTGATCAGAGGCTGATTTAGTGAATGTTCATGGTACATGTATCTTGCCTTTGAAGCTTTATTTACAATCACTTTGCCTGTTTACTTCTTGTAATGGCTTGGATGTTGTACAGTGCAGTGCAGGGGATTCCAATAGCTGTGTTACTGGTGCCTGTTTCACTTGGGATGTGAGTGGTGAAGTAGTTTGCCAATCAAAGCGACTTGACAAGGAATTAAAATAACCAACAGTGACAATATAAAGATAACATCTAGATAAGCTACTTGGGTTGCTTCTCAAATAGCACCCTATTCCCTATATAGTACACTACTTTGGGATTTGTTGTTTGGTTGTCCATTTAAACAATCTGTTATAATGGTTTCCTCATGCACATAAGATTTAAACAATACCATTCGCACAAAATCAGTTTGAGAATTGTACATACCTCTTACACATTGACACACACACACAAAATAGCCTCTCCAACCTGTGATAGATATACATTCTGCCACCTGTATTCCTTAGACCATTAGAATCAAATACCCAAACTACAGCTATCTGCAATTGGATTTGTACTTTTCGTGCATAACTAGCTGATATAACTATAAACCTAAATGGAACACAAATCAAATATATTTCTGAAGCAACAATAAGATACCTTGTCAGTGCTGTGTGCTTCTCTGGTATTTACAGGTGAAAGCTCATGCTGCTATATAATTATATATATAAACAGCTATTTTTGCGACTCAATCTGTTATTAGCGCTATCAATTGGTTGTTTACCTGAGACGTTTCAAGTCTCTTTTTTCCAATGTTTTATTGTGATCATTTTAAAGAGCTATGGAGCTAAATCCTCACTTATCAAACTAGTGAGTCATTCAAGCTTGTGTTAAATGTTTGTGTACATCACAATGTTCTGAATTTGTGCCGTTTTGTGATAAAAATGCATATCGCATTGCATTAGTAATATGCAAATTATGTTACTGTATATCTTGGTGTAAAAACAAATGCTATGCTTATTGAAGATATTACGTAAATGGATTAAATTCACTTTTATCTAAGCATAACAAGTGTTTGGCCTGAGTTTGTGGAATGCAAGTTGGATATTTTAACAGTTTATATGACCTTACATAAGGTATATACATTTTAACCTAGGTAAACCTAAGTCGATCTAATGGTGCTATTTCAGATCAGGTACAAATATTTGATTCATAAGATGTTGATTGTGTGTGTTCCAGCTCTCTATGTCAAAAATAATATGGTTACTGTAAGGTCTTACAACCAACACCTGGCAGCTCTGTCCAGATCAGATGACTGAACTCCATGTTTGTATTTCACGAGTGTGGAAATTGTTCACAGATCTCTGCAAAACACTCACCAACATCAGGGTGAAGTCATTGTATTCAATCCCGTAAGCCACGAAACAGCAAGTTTTCATTTTAATTGGGCACGACACATACATACAAAAAAGTATTTCAAACACAGTACGTCGTAGAATGTCACAGACCATTGAGAAATTACTATACAATAAAATCTTCAATGTTAAATGTTATGTATCTGATTAAGGAAAAAGTATCAGGATAATTTATGGGAATGTCTAGCGAGGCGTGCGTAAGTCAGAGTGGAGTGACTGGCCACTCACCAGTAAACAAGCAACTTGGTACTATTTAATAACATTATCCACAATCATTTATAAATAAGGATTTACAAACTGGAAAACATCTAGTACTCTACTATAATCGAGAATCAAAATGGATTTGGTTGTACCGAGTTGGGGTATCCATTATAATAAACATTGACGCAGATTCAAAAGGTTATAATCATCCTGCTTCACAGTCCAGATTTGCCCCCGCTTGATTGGTGGTCGGGGTTCAGCTCTCCTCCCCAAAGTGCACTTGAGTTGTCACCAGTCCAGGGTGTGTTCAGGCTTCATCTGGTACAAACATCATCGTTGCACTGGGAGGAGATGCAGTGAGATACCGAGGTTATACTACTACATGGATTAACATTCAACAGGGTATTTTACATAGTGCTCTGATAAAGGCTGACTGACTGAAAGTTCAGCCACAATTAAATACATTTGCACATGACTGGAAGTGTGGCAAAGACTTTTGCCTCCAGCACCTTCACTAATCAGCTGTGTGTGCAGTAGATTCTGCATGTTATTACATGGTGAAAGGCCGAAAAATGGGTACTCTTTCATAGATATACTCATAAAGCCAAAACAATAGTTCAAAAACAACTCAGGGGGATGAGGATAATGGAAATACATGGGGTAGGAAACCCTGTTCCTGGAGTGCCGGAGGTACTGCAGGATTTTGTTCCAACTAGGCACCACACCTGAGCTAATTGATCAGTTCAGTGATTGCCTAAATCCAACACATCTGGTCTTCCCCGTCAGTTAAATCCAAAACATGAAGTGACTACAGCTCTCAAAGATCGGGGTGTCCTACCCCTGCTGTACATGTACTCAGACAGGTAAGTCAACTGTGAGTGACATAATAAGCACACTGCTCCAAGGTCACAGTAGTAAGATTTCTCGGATATTCTGCTGCCTACAGTAGTCGTCGAGAGGAAATTGGAGATGTTATTGCGGCCCACACTGTAGGCAGTCTGCGTGCCTGTAGGTGCAAAGCCAGGGGAAGACACGTCACGTTTTTCCATAGCTAGTACTACTATATATACACCATATGTTTTGGACTTCGTCATAGCTACTGTTTTGTTTTAAAGACAGTATTTTCATTTGCTTTTACTTTGTGCCTTTTGAGTTATGTGGGCTGCATTGATGAGGAGTTACTGGTCCTTGGGCTTGATTAATTTATGCTGTAGATAAAGGTTCTGTAGTTTGATTTATGCGACCCAAATATTTTCCTTCTTTCGGACTGCCACTCTCTCAGAGATGTGGTAAGTCAGGAATGGAGAGCTTTTAGTCCATTCTAGAGAAGGGATGAGATTTAATCCATTTTGCTGTCAAATGAAATGCTACAATGGCTGGATTTACAGCCAACTAGGACAGCTAAGTGTTGGCTCAAACATACATTTTAAATCGTCATTGAGAACAGGACTTGGCCTTCAGCCACAGGAACACTCTCCTGCCATAGACGTACAACTGACATTAGGTCTCATAAAAGGTTCAATGACATTAACTTAATTCAGTCCACCAATAACAAAACATAGCTTATTTGCCGTGCAGCACACCTCACAGAAGCTGGCCTGTAGTGTAGAATTTAGGATCCACCTCGCAATGCCCTGCGCACCAAGCCCTGTCCAGGGGAAATCGCCTGGCCTGAGGGAGAGGGTGGAGTAATGTCCCTGGTGCCCCTGGCCAGGGGCAGAGCTGGAGATGCGGTAGGGCACAGGGGCTCCTGGGTGGTGCAGTGGTCTACGGCACTGCATCCCAGTGCAAGAGGCATCACTATAGTACCTGGTTCGAATCCAGGCTGCATCACATCTGGCTGTGATTGGGAGTCCCATAGGGTGGCGCACAATTGGCCCAGCATCATCCGGGTTTGGCCAGTGTAGGCTGCCATGGTAAATAAGATTTTTGTTCTTAACTGACTTGCCTAGTTAAGTAAAGGTAAAATAAAATATAAATAAATCAAATAAAATGCAGGGGACTGAAGTGATTCCCCTGGGAGAAATGGAGCATTTCCAGCTCTGATTCAGACACAGATAGCAGCCTGTGAGTGACACTGTGTTTACTACCAGACAGGCCAGAGGACCTATGTGGGCATATTAACCCACCCACACTGGGTGAGCTGGGGTCATTTCTCACCATGGACAGATTAAGTTGAAACTTGTTCTCCTGTGATTATCAAACAGCCACATGCCTTTTTAACTAATGCTGTCATGTTTAGCTCATGATAACCGTGATAAAATGGCTATCCATGAAATGCATCGCCTTCCGGGCTTACAGACCGCGGCACTGCAATATAGGCGTTGGAGCCTAAAGGCTTATTTCACCCACCTCTTCACCCTTATAAAGAAAGCATAAAGGTTGCTGTGTTCCCGAGCTGGTGAGAGGACATCTGCTTGTCCTTAGCAGTCACGGGGAAACACCCATGCCTTGCTGGCTCTAGGCCTGGCACTGAAGTGTTAGCAGAACATCGGCCTGCCTGAGGGCAGCCTGCAGTTGTGTCCCACATGCTGAGCCTCTTAGGCCTGCAGACATCACTAACAATCACCGGGTCACCAGCCACTCAGTCGTCTGGAAGTATGACTCTGTTTATTTCTCGAGGCATGTGCTTACAAAACCCCTATTGTGTTGTTGAATGACAAACGATGGGTGGGTGGACGTAAACGTGACTATTAGGGATGTAATGATTCACCGACACGCATCGGTCCCTGATTCAAAATGTTGAAGATACGACTGCATCAATCCACATTCCCCAAACTGATCCAAATGTAGCATGCGTCAGTCAGAAAATCCATTTAAAACATTCCGAATTGTCGATTTCCTCAAATGTTTTGCTCATACTAAGTTCTACCTTCCAAAAATACCTCATCTTTTGTGACAACTTATCCTTCAGTGTCGAACTAAGCATATAACTGTGTTGACATTCATAGATCTACAAGTAATTTACAAGTCAACCCCAGGGAATATCAGTAGCATAGTCAAACTGCGCCCATTCACACACTGACCACAGAGGTAAAATAAGAACTGGAGAATGCGTCCAAGATGTCTGTCGTTTCCTATGTAATCTATTCACGTCCACATAGGTTCAAGGTGGCCAGACCGGGCACTCATCGTTAAAGCTCCAATTTGTGTTTATCTGAATGGTGGTTTAAGATAACGCATGATTTAGACAGATTATAACACATTATCTATTAAATCACCAAGAAAGGGTAAATGGAGAGTCTGAAGATTTTCTACAGGTTAAAAATATAAACCCTGCCAGTCTGACCTCTCCCTACAACAAATTATCAACAGCTCAACCTATTCACGGGAACATCCTCAGGAGATGAAACAGCAGCTATGGTATTCTTGGTCTATCTGTTCTCTTCCTGATTCCATAGGAGCACTGAGAAATCATCAGGTTCTCATGGGAGCTATTTCAAAATCTCACACTGTAGGGATATGCTGAAAAACTATTACACCAGCCAAAAAGACCATTGTCAAGGTTCAAAGGACTTTGGAGAATTAAGAGTGATAATACAGGCTGCCTATCTAAAATTGAAGAAGAGATCTGGATCATGGAGTGCAGGCAGAATGTGTGTGGCATTGTCAATAAGGAGTATTCTCTGATATATGTGTGGCTGTGTCTGCACACAGCATCAGTGGGAAAATCACCATAAGGAACTTGTCCGCAGCCTGGAAAAACTCAGCTCTTTATCTCAGAGTGACATGATCAGATCTAAAAATGTTCTACTCTGAGCTCATTCACAACAGCAGGTATCACTAAATCATGATAATATAAATTATTCCAGAACATGGTCTCTCTCAAGAATGTTCTTGTCTTGCCAGTCATTGGTTGGTTGCCAAATTACCTGTGGTCTCTCCCCTGCTTGTACATTGGCTGAGATGTCAAGAGCCTTGGAAATGTCCTCCAATGGTACATAGTCTCCGGGTGAATCCTGGACAAAGTGTAGCAGTACTTTTTCTCCACCTTTATAGTACACAAAACACAGCATGGACAGGCCTGAGATGCATACCAACAACCTCAAATACCAGTCTAGTGTGAACTGATGTTATCACACTGCCCTCTGGTGGAGAGTATAGTACAGTCACAGATAGAACAAGGAGAAGGATGTTTAGGCAGAAGTATAAATCTGAAGCATGTGGTTGGAATTTCCACTCACCACCAAATATTGTGATGAGAGGAAGCCCAGTGGCCAGGAGTGGGAGAAAATGGAGCGAGACTGGGCCGACATTCTGCTAATTTTCTCATCTATGAAACATTTGATCTCAATACAATTTTCTGATGACCAAAAAATGATTATGTGTTATAGACTTTACCCTAATAATTGCGTTGTTTAGAAAGACTGCAAGGGCGAATTGAGTCATTGCACACGCGTACTTCATAGGCATTCACTATTGGAAATATGCAAACGCATGGTAGAACGAACCAATTGGATCTCGCTAGCGCGTGCTTGGTTTTGCCCACCTCCTTGCTTGTTCTGCCTACTATGCTTCATTTGCTCCATTGGCAACGGCATGCTATAGTGCATCTTCGGTTAGTTCTAAAAAATCTTTGGTACAGTACACAAAAAGTGGCCACAGCATTACATCTATTTATGAAAAAAATCCCATGAGGATCTTAACTTATGAAACTTTTTATCACACATGGTTATTTTTTATGTATTTAACTAATATTTGAAAAACGTATCTTTCCAGCAATCAATTCTAATCACAACAGCTTTGATATGTTTTTCCAGACAGGTCAACCCCTGAAAGCTGTATTTCTGACCTATATATGGTTCCGTATGGCGATTATCTGGAATGTACTTCAACCTTTTCTCCCCATGTCTGTGTATGGACCTACCTTTGGCCACGATGAGCATGCCTCCACTCTGTAGGAGGTCCCCAGTGAAGTTCCCCTGGATCCCTTGAGCTTTGGCCTGGAGGACAGAGCAGAGGTCAAATCATGTAAAACACCTTCCAATTCCACTCAGACAGACAGACGAGGACATATACATGCAGTATCAACTGAACAACCCCCCTCCCGTGTCAACCATGAATACAGAAATGCTATTGGACAAAGTGAAATCACAAGCGTTACCTTTGTCGTAACCTCTCGTACTTTCTTCCCCAGTGCTGCAGGAACCACACTCAGAGCCGTGTACCTGTTAACAAATGTAAAATTACAAATGTAAGTTATTTTCAAGAGCTATTTTTCATCTTGGCAGTCCAAGTAGTACACCTAGGGAAGTAAATAGTACTCAGACGACCCAGCTTACCTTTTGAAGCCCAGATCCTTGTAGCATTGCTTTTTCTCGTCAATGTAAAGGTCTGCCACAGAAGACAACAGGAGGATAATGATACGATCAACAAATTCTCAAAAGTCTTACTATGGCAGGGCCTTTATGGTCGGCTGTGGAATCCATCAGGAGGCAAGTTTATTGCTTTCCTAGTAAATGGCCATAACTATGTAACGATGGCTACTTAGGACACTCCCGCTTGCACTGAGTGTTACAAAAGGAAGCTACATATGTTGTGTAAGGGTGACAAAGCTTCTATTGATTCTAAATGACAAACTGTCATTAAAATGTAAAATGGTATTCAAAGATCAATATATTTTTATATACTTTAAAAAAAAATATATATATATATATATATATATATATATATATATATATACTATTTAAGTAAATATTTTATTTGCTTAAAAAAAAAAGTGTATTTAACTTTTTTTTTTCAAGTCATTTGTGCTTGAATACATTTGTGGTTGCATGAGAATTCAAAAAGGCTGGGTTGTAGACATCATTAGTGTATTGACACTTACAGCCAACTGTAATGTGACTTTGGACAACTGACTCTGTGCCCCCAATCGAGAATGTGTTTTTTTGCAAAGCAGCAATGGTTTTTCTAACCTCCTTTGAAGAATCCCCCCTCCTTAAACTCCTCCAGGCCTGTCTCCTCAGGTCCAATGCCCACCAGGGCGATGCCGTGGGCTGTCAGGTCTGGTTCCAGTTTACTGATCTCTGCAGCTGTCCAGCGGCACACCTGGCAGCCAAACCTGCGCAGGAAGAACAGCACCACAGGCTTGTCACTCCATAAAGACTGGAGCTCCACACTCTGCAACAAATGACAGAGAAAAATGACATGTTATGAAATATTGAGGGAGGGAGGTTACCTCCCTGAATAGTTATCTGTATCTGTTTAAATTGAATGAAGTACATTTAGTGGCTCACAAACAATGGCTGAGTGAATAATCAATGTAAAAAAGTCAGTCAGAACAAAGTAACACTTTCATGTTATGAAACATTGAAGGAGTGAGGAGGGAGGCAGGATAGAAGTCAGCAAGGGAGTGGGAGGTATGAAACATTGAGAGAGTGAGGAGGGAGGCAGGATAGAAGTCAGCAAGGGAGAGTGGGAGGTATGAAACATTGACGGAGTGGGGAGGGAGGCAGGATAGAAGTCAGCAAGGGAGAGCGGGAGATATGAACATTGAGAGCATGAGGAGGGAGGCAGGATAGAAGTCAGCAAGGGAGAGCGGGAGGTATGAAACATTGAAGGAGTGAGGAGGGAGGCAGGATAGAAGTCAGCAAGGGAGAGCGGGAGGTATGAAACATTGAAGGAGTGAGGAGGGAGGCAGGATAGAAGTCAGCAAGGGAGAGTGGGAGGTATGAAACATTGAGAGAGTGAGGAGGGAGGCAGGATAGAAGTCAGCAAGGGAGAGCGGGAGGTATGAAACGTTGAGGGAGGTGATAGATAGGGAGTGGTTGAGATGGGGAAGATCAATGTTTATGCTCCCTCTACTGAATTGTATTGATCATTTTGACCCATACCTAGGGGATGCCATTTACAATTTGCTGCAATAATAATATGGATGAAGAGGTAATGATAAGGTTGTGATTTCAGCAATGGAGGGATTATATCAATCATTAAAGTGCTGCTTGTGTCTCGCAAAGTAGCGAGTTAGCTGGCTAGGAAAGCCGTTCACGACCTTTCTAACCCTGGCACAACCTGATAAAGAGAAAACAGATCTGTTCAAACCAGTAAAAACCTGGGTCTATATCTACTTATTATTGTAAATTACACAAGGAGGGAGTAGGTCTCGAACCCTCGACCTTCTATCCCAAAGTCCAGCGCGCTATCGACTGTGTCGCAAAACCATGCTGGTGCGGCAGAGTCGATATCCTCGCTTATAAACCCAGGATCGTTACATCTTCCAAATCAGCTAGCTTACACTAGCTAGGAGCCTAAACCCACCATTATCTCACACACACATTGACGTTTCAACACATACGTACCTCTCCAGAAACACTCTTCAACAAGTTCGTTCCAACTGGCTTTAGTTCAATCTTGGCCATTTCCACAGAATGTATTGAATTGGCTAGAGACAAAATACGTGAGTAAAAACGACTTACACAACAGACTATAGTAGACACGCTAGTTGCACAACGAGCCGGCTAAGCGAATGTACAACGACCACGCCTATTTCCATATTGATATCCAATCACAATCGAGAACAGCACCCTGGCGCGATGAACGCACGTGGGCGGGTTTGATAACATAAAGTATACATTTTTATGAGCAGATACAAAGTCGCCTATATTCTAATTTCCAGTATTGTTGAGTAAAGTGAATAGCTGGGATTATATATAGCTATGTATTCAAAGATGGTATAATTTCACGCAGCTTTTGAAGCACAAAACAGACATATTTTCAAGTTTCAAGTATTATTACTATATGTACGGGTTTACACCAGCCTGGTCTCATAAACTAGACGTAACACAGTCAATTTAAATCCGGAACTCTCAAATTAGTATGATATGATCTTTGGTTACGTAAGACAGAAGGTTACTTAAGGCAGACAGTAGGTAGGTGTATAATGTGAACGTCTAGCAACCCAATGTTTGCGTGTTTGAATCTCATTACAGACAACTTTAGGTACTTGCTACTTTGCAACTACTTAGCATGTTAGTCAACCCTAACACCTAACCACTAGCCTAGCTAATTTTAGCCATCTAGCTAAGGTTTACGTTAGCTACAACAAATTGGAATTTGTAACATATAGTAGTAATTCTAATTCGTAGCATACCATACACATTGTAATTGGTAGTAGTTCATATGAAATGGATGATGGACATCCACAAAATAATACATACCATATGAAATTAAACATATCATACTAATTAAAATATCACGTGTTTACATGTATTATGTTATGTCTACCCCTGAGTCCAGGTTGCATACAGGTAGAATGCAGGTTTCCTTCTCGAACAATGCAACAACTAGAAATAATAAAAGATAAGAATACGAACAAAAAGTAAATGGCCCTGTAGAATATAATACATATTTTAGCATAAATCTAATACAGGAGCCACCATTTTTTGTCCAATATTTACACGTATTTGGGGAAGGTGGGATTGGTGGGCAAGTATTCAAATTGTGCAATATTTAGCAATCGTAATAGTCCTGCACAGTAGACAGGTCATAACACCCATAGAACCTAGCGGTCAAAC
The DNA here is from genome assembly GCF_013265735.2 of Oncorhynchus mykiss. Lineage (NCBI taxonomy): Eukaryota > Metazoa > Chordata > Actinopteri > Salmoniformes > Salmonidae > Oncorhynchus > Oncorhynchus mykiss. Next base: position 44,270,339 of record NC_048571.1, read on the forward strand.
ACCGAAATGGTTCCAATCGTTTTTTCAGCATTAATGTTTCACTTTGTGAATTTTACAAACACTTCAAAATAAGTATGTGTTTGGTGTAGGCCTACCTCAGCGTGATGTTTTGATTACCATGTAATTTTCTCATGGACACGGTGAGTATTCTCGATATATTCACCTCGAATTTACAAAAAAAAATTGAAACGCTAATTAGCTACAGAGAAGAGCTCACTCAGCAAGACTACAAATTCCTGCAGGAAGCTCCTGCTTGTCATTATCAGTCAACATTGTCAGCTACCGTTCACCAGCGCGATCAGAGACCTGTGCCCAATTCATGACTAATCCATGTGCCAAATTAAAATCAAATCAAATGTATTTGTTACATGCACCGAATACAAAACAGTGAAATAACAGTGACATTCTTACTTACAAGCCCTTAACCAACAATGCAGTTTTAAGAAAATCCTTACAAAAGTAAGAGATAAGAATAACAAACAATTAAAGAGCAGCAGTAAATATACAGGGGGTACCGGTACAGAGTCAATGTGTCAATGTGCAGGGGGCACTGTTGTCGAGGTAATTATGTACATGTAGGTGGAGTTATTAAAGTGGCTATGCATAGATAATAACAGAGTAGCAGCAGCGTGGGGGGTGGGGGGGGGGGGGGGGGGGGGGGGCAATACAAATAGTCTGAGTAGCCATTTGATTAGCTGTTCAGGAGTCTTATGGCTTGGCGGGTAGACGCTGTTTAGAAGCGGGTAGACTTGGCGCTCCAGTACCGCTTGCAGTGCAGTAGCAGAGAAAACAGTATGGCTAGGGTGGCGGGAGTATTTTACCATTTTTAAGGCCTTCCTCTGACACCGCCTGGTATAGAGGTCCTGGATTGGCAGAAGCTTGGCCCGGTGATGTACTGGGCCGTACGCACTACCCTCTGTAGTGCCTTGCGGTCGGAGGCCAAGCAGTTGCCATACCAGGCAGTGATGCAACCCGTCAGGATGCTCCCGATGGTGCAGCTGTAGAACCTTTTAAGGATTTTTTTATTTTTTTTTTATTTCACCAGGTAGCCTAGTTGAGAACAAGTTCTCATTTACCACTGCGACCTGGCCAAGATAAAGCAAAGCAGTGTGACACAGACAACACAGAGTTACACATGAAGTAACATGGAATAAACAATAAACAAGCCAATAACACAATAAACAAGTCAATGACACAGTAGGGGAAAAAAGTATATATACAGTGTGTGCAAAAGGCACGAGGAGGTAGGAAATAAATAGGCCATAGTAGCAAAGAATTACAATTTAGCAGATTAACACTGGAGTGATAAATGAGCAGATTATGTGCAAGTAGAGATACTGGTGTGCAAAAGAGCAGAAAAGTAAATAAAAACAGTATGGGGATGAGGTAGGTAGATTGGGTGGGCTATTTACAGATGGACTATGTACAGGATCTGAGGACCCATGCCAAATCTTTTCAGTCTCCTGAGGGGGAAAAGGTGTTGTCGTGCCCTCTTCACGACTATCTTGGTGTGTTTGGACCATGATAGTCTGTTGGTGATGTGGACGTCAAGGAACTTGAAGCTCTCAACCTGCTCCACTACAGCCCTGTCGATGAGAATGGGGGCGTGCTCGGTCCTCCTTTTCCTGTAGTCCACAATCTCCTGTGTCTTGCTCACGTTGAGGGAGAGGTTGTTGTCTTTGCACCACACGGTCAGGTCTCTGACCTCTTCCCTATAGGATGTCTCATCGTTGTCGTTGGTCATGCCTACCACTGTTGTCGTCAGCAAACTTGGTGTTGGAGTCTTGCTTTGCAGTCATGAGTGAACAGGGAGTACAGGAGGCGACTGAACACGCACCCCTGAGGGGCCCCCGTGGCGGATGTGTTGTTACCGACCCTTACCACTTGGGGGCGGCCTGTCAGGACATCCAGGATCCAGTTGCAGAGGGAGGTGTTCCGTCCCAGGGAAATTAAAGGGTTTTACTTCTTCCGTATCAGCTAGCTACTAAGTACACTTTAACTAGTAACTAGTTATAGTAGATTGTGTTACTTAGCCTAGATAATTGTACAGTATGTCGACTTATGTCCATTTCAGACCTTATGGAATTTAAGGATGAGCATAAGAGCATTGAAAGGGGAGAGGACCCCTAAATCTGTCCATGTGGAGAATTGTGAGGGATAACATTTGGGTTGGTGAGTGAAGTAGCATTGGCTCATAGGGCAGGAGCCCATCTCCTGTTTCTGTAGCTTGATGTACAAGTACACCCACTGGATATGACCGTCGTCTATCGCAGAGCCTTATCTCCAATCTGTCTCCTTAATGCGGAGTGCCAAGCAGAGATGCATCATGTCCCATTTTTAGTCTTTGGGATGACTCAGCCAGGGATTGAACTCACAACCTTCCATTCTCAGGGCCAAAACTAATCACAATGCCATTGAGTTGTGTAGCAGTTAAGTTAAAGCATCTTAGCAATACAATGTGTTCTGTATAGCTGCTAACATTCAGGGAAAGAACCACTTAATTATATAATCACTAACCAGATTATATTGCAAGAACTCAGTTCTAGAATGTTGTCATTAATGAGAATTAATCAAAGTCTATTGACATTCAGAATTGACTTTGTTTAGACATCCAGCCTGTATTGTAGTTTCATGACCAGAGACAAATATTGAAAAGCACAGTATTTAGTCAGTGGTACATGCATTCAGTCTTGATTTATAGGATCCTTCCCAATATATGATTGATATGTCAAGTGGTAAAATCCCAAGTTAACAATTAAAAGTTTATGGAAAAACTGCATGTGAAAATGACAGCTTAAGTATTCTACAGGTGCAATGTCATAAAGCTAAATATTCAAACCGAAGCAAATGTATTTGTCACATACACATGGTTAGCAGATGTTAATGCGAGTGTAGCGAAATGCTGGTGCCTCTAGTTCCGATAATGCAGTACTAACCAACGAGTAATAACAATTCCAAAACTACTACCTTATACACACACACACACACACGTGTAAAGGGATAAAGAATATGTACATAAAGCTATATGAATGAGTGATGGTACAGAACAGCATAGGCAAGATGCAGTAAATGGTATAGAGTACAGTATATACATATGAGATGAGTAATGTAGGGTATGTAAACATTATATTAAGTAGCATTGTTTAAAGTGGCTAGTGATATATTTTACATCAATTCAGTATATAGCACATTTCTTGCATTGAAAGGCATGTGGCACTTAACATCCTGCCAGGGGATTCCCTCTACCACATGTGAATGACTCCGTGGAGCTTGTAAGTGTAGCCATGCAGCTTATCTTGGCGGTTCACAATGTTGACCTTGCAGATGTGGAATCCAAGTGGAGGAAGCCAGCTGTGCCCAAGCAGGTGCAGTCAGTAGAGGCCCTGTACACAGCCCTCTGTCCCGAGAGCCCACAGAGGAGGATCTTCAGTGGCTAAGAAACCATCTCCGGGGCACGTTCAGTGGAATGGCGTGTCTCCTTGAACCTGCGCCAGAACAAAAACGCTATCCTCCATCAGTACCCAGGTGTTGTTAAAAAAAAAAAAAAAAGGGGCACCTGGGGCATGCAGGCATTCTGGCTGGCATGGTGCTATCAGTGGAGCAGCAGGAGGCTGTGCGGCAGGCAACAGTTGGACAGCGCACCAACCCCAACTGGCACATCATGAGGGAGGTTGACGGCCAGCAAATATGGAGCAGTGGTTACTCCCCTCACTGCTAAAAAGGGTCCTCATCACAATCAATGGATGGGGTGTGGTCTGTAAATTGGGGCACAGATTACAAAGAGGGAATCAAGGCATTCATCCCTGGCTACAGGGATGGATGTGCAGGAGTCAGGGCTTGGGGTCACAGGTCTGGGATCCTGGGTGCCTCACTGGATGGTCTGGTGGGCACCACAGCAGTGCTGGAGGTCAAGTGTACCTACGGTGCAAGGGACCTTACCATTGAAGAGGCAGTGAAGTAGAAGGATTTCTCTAGCAAGGACAGAGGGTTTTATAGCCTCCGTGAAAACCATCTTTACTGGCACCAAGGTCAGCACATGCGTCTTCGCTGTGTGGACAACCAAAGCCTCCAGCAACATCCAGCATGACAACCTCTGACACTCATTTTGCTCCTCCTCCTGTCAGGACCTGTTTTCAGGGAAGGCAATGGTCCACAAATATTCCACAGTTCATACGTGCACACACACTTCCCAGAAAAGGTTATATTACATACAAGTAGGGTTGCAAACATTTCCATGGGAAGACTGGGAATTGCTTAAAAATCACCACAAAAGTTACTTGACAGTGGACCTTTGTTGGATACACAAGCCACATCTAGGTCTTTGGGCATATTTTGGTTAAACTATCCCCAATTGCAACCCTCTGCATGTACAGTGCATTCTTCCCTCACATACAGCTGATTATCAAGAACTTGCACTAATGAGATGCTATCGAGCCCATACTACTACACTGTCTGAGCCAAGGACTGCATGGTTTCTGGTAAGTTTTGATTACAATACTGGGTGGGGTGAATGTATTTTATGACATACATTATTTTTTGTTAACTAGTAAATAGTAGCCTCCAGCAAAGTGTATTTTAATCATTTCTAACTTGTTAACAATTTCTTCTAGTTTGTTTTTGCTACCATGTGGGTTTTAGTTTGCTTGAGCCTGCTAACTGCGTGTTAATAAACCTGTTAACATACATGTTTCATTTTAAAACATTTATCTTACAAAGGAGTTGTTTAATCTATCTGCTTAACTAATTGTGTTTTTACACCTTTTTTTCTAATCTTTACAGGAAAATGCCACGGGCACTATCTGATGCGTGGAGACATTTCATTGCAGCTAATATAGAAGGAAAAGCTGTGTACATTTGCAAATACTGTGCCAAATATGTGAAGAACGCAACAAAGACGCAGAATTTGGCCAAGTGCATAAAATTCCCTCAGCGCTCACAACAAGCAGCCTCTGACAAAAGTCCCTCTACTTCTATTCGATAGAAACAGCTCATGGTCCTCCTAGAATCCAATTTTTTAAAACTCAAATGGAGGAACCTAGTCAGAAATGCTGATAATGTTTTGCTCGATCTGTGTACATAACTGATACACCTCTGATGCTCACAGGCAATGTGTATTGGAAGAGATTTCTGAATGTTCTTTGCCCAGCATACACCCCTCCAATCAGACTTGCTTTATCTACTCATTTGCTGGATGCAGAGTTCAATAGAGTTCAAGTGAAGGTCAAGCATATCAGAAAGCAGACTATTGCAATCATCTGATGGGTGATCGAATGTTTGTGGGAAAGGAATAATTAACTACATCGCCACCCCTCAACCAGTATTCTATAAGAGAACAGACACACCGGTCTCTACATTGCAGATGAACTGAAGGCAATCAAATGACCTAGGACCACAGAAGGTATTTGTACTGATGACCGACAATGCTGCGAACGTGAAGGCTGCTTGGTCTAAAGTGGAGTCCAACCCTCACATCAACCATTGGCTGTGCTGCTCATGCATTGAATCTGTTCCTCAAGGACATCATGGCACTGAAAGGAAACTCTACAAGAGAACCAAGGAATTGGTTAGGTATGTGATGGGTCATCAAGTTATAGCAGCAACCTACCTCACCAAGCAAAGTGAGAAGAATAAGAGCACCATATTGAAGTTGTCCATAAACACCCTTTGGGGTTGTGTTGTCAAGTTTGACAGTCACCTGGAGGGGAAGGAGTCTCGCCAAGAAATGGCCACGTCACAGTCTGCTGATATGGACAGCCCCATCAAGAGGATCCTTCTGGTTGAAGCATTTTGGGAGAGAGTGGTAAGCAGCCTGAAACCTATAGCAGTAGCCATTGCACAGCTTGAGGGAGACAATGCCATACTGTCTGATGTTCAGATGCTGCTTGCAGGTGTAAGAAGAAATCCGTACTGCCCTGCCCACTTCACTGTTGCTTCAAGCAGAACAAACTGCAGTCCTGACATACATAAAGAAGCATGAAGAACCATGCACGTCACAGCATACACGGGACAGTCAATATTCCCTTTTGTTGTTCAGTGAAATCATCATGTGAAGAGTCAACTAATTTAAAGTTCATTTTGTAACACCACATTAATTTCTCTATTGGAAGGATTTAATCATTTGCAATTATGTCTACTTATGTTAAGGTCTATGTTTCTGTCTCCATATAAAATATCCAATGCAAAAATAAACATTTAAAATGGTATTCATATTAATTCCCATATATTTCCATTAATTCCCATGGAAAGTTTCCACCTCTGAATATTCCCCAAAATGTGCAACCCTAAATAAGGGTAATTTACTTAACTTTCCCCATGGGCTTCAGTTAGAGTAGCTGTGAGGTTTCAATTATTTCTTAACCCCTGTTTCACTTGAAGGCCCCAGTCATCCCTGCCTGTAGCTGACATGGTTGAAAAACAAGTGAACAATTAATAAAGACCATACACAAACAGGCTCCTAGAATAGATTCTGTTACCTTGAGGTTTCACTCAAAGCAGCCAACTGAAGTAATGCAGTTAACATAAGTTCAATCACAAAGGCTGGTCTGATATAGGGGAGGTAATCAGGAAGGTGATAGAGTCCAGGTGAGTGTCATGAGGCGCAGGTGCGCGTAACGATGGTGTCAGGTGTACGCAATGATGAGACAACTGGCAACAACGAGGAGGAGTGGGAGTAGACATGACAACTATGTGGCTGGGACATTTCTGCTGGAATGGAAAAATGATCAGTCTAGGGTAAGTATTGCAATTAGCTACAGTATATGGTTGTACTTCTGATTCTAAAGAGGAAAGTTACAACCCTTAACCATGAGGTCACTGAGAAGGACCAACAGCAATAGGGGATCCTCTGAAAAAGCCTGAGATGTACTGGCCAGCAGACTACGATTTCCTCCAGCCCCGGTAACATTCAGGTCCTAAATCTGTGGCATGCAATGTTTAGAAATGCAAAATTTCACTGCTGTGTCAGGCTAATTTGGCACATTGTCTCCTATTCCAGTCTGAAAAGTACTAGCCTGATTTCCATCCCTGCTGACATGCATAACTGACTTCACACATATTAGCCATGTACAACAGATGCACTCCTGGAACAAAGGCATTTGTTTTGAATGGGAAAACATTGAGCCCACAAGTCCTTTGTGAGCTAGCCAGTTAACTTTTGCTCACCTTTCGTGTAGTCAAACTTTGCCATGTGGTAACATGCTAGCTAATGTTAGCCCACCAGGGCAGGAATATTTAGGTAATGTTTAGCTAGGTAGTTACATTAGCTCATCATTCGTGTAGTCAAAGTTTCCCCCAGACACCACGGATGGTGACATGCTAACTAGTCCACCAGGGCAGGAATATTTAACGTTAGCGCTAACATGCTATCGAATATGCCTATTGGGAAAGTCCGACTACCCCATGGTGAGATAGAGTACAACATTAGCTAATGTAGCCAACTAGCCAACCAAGGTACCTAACTTGCTAGCCCACCAGGCGATATTTAGCTAGCTGTATCCCTATCAATTATTTACACAAACAAAGGCTATCATTTACTTGTTAGGTTACTTAAAGCTTGTCGATGAGAGTTTGCATGGAGAAATGTGGAGTTTTTTTCCCCACCCTGCACCTTGAGTGATTACATCAAAGCTTGGGACAGGATGTGTAGTTCTGTATGATAGCTACATTAGCGGCTAATTAGTATTACTTTTTTTGGGGGGGGGGGCAATTACAGGCAAATGTATTGTTAAAAGTTTCCTTGCCCGAGAGAGATTTGCATGGTTATCAAAACATCAAGCCAGAGTAAGCCTACACGAAACACAGACCTTAAATGCAGTAGTTCTAAAATCCCCTATGGAAAAATGAATGGTGGAAAAATGATTGGAACCATTTCTGGGTTTTACCGCTAGGTTTTATGGGTATTATGACTCATACTGTGGTACTCAATAAGAGTTTGGTAGCAGCAGATGTGTGTGCGTGGATGTAGTGCATGTCTGTGGTGGGTGGTAGTGTGAGTTGAGTGCATGTGTGCTAATTTGCTGAGAATCAGAGCAGGTTGTCAGTCCAGTTCAAGTGTTCAGCAGTCTGATGGCTTGTAGATAGAAACTCTCTGAGCCTGGTGTTATGAGACCTTGTGCTTCGATAGGGGCTGGGGTTTACAAGTTGCATAAGTTAACAAAGGTGTGGCAAGTGTTCTATTATGAAATGTTGGTGAGATCAAAGATTAACAGGAGGAGACAGTATTGGCATCAGCTTTCATGTTGCTCATTATGGTTACTAGGTTACTATACTACTAGGCTACTGTACTTCTACCAGAGAGCATTTCTATGAAACTCCCTTGCGTATTGGGCTAAAACTGTCTGGACACCACAAAAACCAAATGCAGAGGTTTGTCTAGGTAGTCTGAGCCCAGGCTTATTTGTATGGTAAATGGTCGACATATCGGTACTGCTTTTAACTATTAGTTATTGTTGGCAAAAATTTTAAAGGTCCAATGCAGCTGTTTTTATCTCAATATAAAATAATTTCTGGGTAACAGTTAAGTACCTTACTGCTATTGTTTTCAATTGAAATATTACACAAAAGAAACGACAATAGCACAGCAAAGAGCAATTTCTCAAGCAATAATTTTGCTAGGACTGTCGGGGAATGGTATGAGCGTGAAGGACAGAACTATGAACTAGACTGGCCAGCAAAACACCAAGTTGAGGACTTGTGAGGCATCTGTTTCTCAAACTAGACACTCTAATGTACTTGTCCTCTTGCTCAGTTGTGCACCGGGACCTCCCACACCTTTCTATTCTGGTTAGAGACAGTTTGTGCTGTTCTGTGAAGGGAGTAGTACACAGCGTTCTACGAGATCTTCAGATTCTTGGCAATTTCGTGCATGGAATAGCCTTAATTTCTTAGAACAAGAATAGAGTGACGAGTTTCAGAAGAAAGTTCTTTGTTTCTGGCCATTTTGAGCCTGTAATCGCTCCAGATACTCAACTAGTCTAAAGAAGGTCAGTTTTATTACTTCTTTAATCAGGACAACAGTTTTCAGCTGTGCTAACATAATTGCAAAAGGGTTTTCTAATGATCAATTAGCCTTTTTTAAAATGATAAACTTGGATTAGTTAACACAACGTGCCATTGGAACACAGGAGTGATAGTTGCTGATAATGGGCCTCTGTACGCCTATGTAGATATTCCATTCAAAATCAGCCATTTCCAGCTACAATAGTCATTTACAACATTAACAATGTCTACACTGTATTTCTGATCAATTTGATGTTATTTTAATAGACAAACAAATAGTTTTTTTCTTTCAGAAACAAGGACATTTCTAAGTGACCCCAAACCTTTGAACAGTAGTGTAGGTAGGGGTAAAGTGGCTATGTATAGATAATAAACTGCAAGTAGCAGCAGTGTAAAAACAAAGGGGGAGGGGGGCAATGCAAATGGTCCAGGTGGCCATTTGATTAATTGTTCCGCAGTCTCATGGCTTGGGGGTAGAAGCTGTTAAGGAGCCTTTTGGACCAAGACTTGGTGCTCTGGTACCGCTTGCCGTGCAGTAGCAGAGAGAACAGTCTATGACTGGAGTCTGTGACTGGAGTCCTTGACCATTTTTGGAGCCTTCCTCTGATATCACCTAGTATAAAGGTCCTGGAGGGCAGGAAGCTTGGCCCCAGTGATGTACTGGGCTGTACGCACTACCCTCTGTAGCTCCTTATGGTCAGACGCTGAGCAGTTGCCATAACAGGCGGTTATGTAACTGGTCAGGGTGCTCTCGATGGTGCAGCTGTAGAACTTTTTGAGGATCTGGGGACCAATGCCAAATATTTTCAGTCTCCTGAGGGGGATAAGGTGTTGTCGTGCCCTCTTCACAACTGTCTTGGTGTGTTTGGACCATGATAGTTTGTTGGTGATGTGGACACCAAGGAACTTGAAAATCTCGACCCGCTCCACAACAGCCCTGTCGATGTGAATAGGGGGCTTGTTCGGGCCCTCCTTTTCCTGTAGTCCACGATCATCTAATTTGTCTTGCTCACATTGAGAGATTGTTGTCCTTGTACCACGATGCCAGGTCTCTGATCTCATCCCAATAGGCTGTCTCATCGTTGTTGGTGATCAGGCCTACCACCGTTGTCGTCAGCAAACTTAATGATGTTGTTGTGTGTGTGGCCACGCAGTTGTGGGCGAACAGGGAGTACAGGAGGGGACCCCCGTGTTGAGGATCAGTGTGGCAGATGTGTTGTTGCCTATCCTTACCACCTGGGGGTGGCCCGTCAGGATCCAGTTGTAGAGGGAGGTGTTAAGTCCCAGGCTTGTTGGAGTAGTGATGAGCTTTGTGGGCATTATGGTGTTGAACACTGAGCTGTAGTCAATGAACAGCATTCTCACATAGGTGTTCCTTTTGTCCAGGTGGGATAGGGTCGTGCAATTTGAGATTGTGTCATCTGTTGGGGTGGTATGCGAATTGGAGTGGGTCTAGGGTGTCCGGGAGGAGGCTGTTGTGAGCCATGACCAGCCTTTCAAAGCACTTCATGGCTACTGACGTGAGTGCGACGGGGCGGTAATCATTTAGGCAGGTTACCGTCGATTTCTTGGGCACAGGGACTATGGTGGTCTGCTTGAAACATGTAGGTATTACAGACTCGGTCATGGAGAGGTTGAAAATGTCAGTGTAGACACTTGCCAATTGGTCCGCGCATGCTCTGAGTACACGTCCTGTTAATCTGTCTGACTCCGCAGCCTTGTGAATGTTGACCTGTTTAAAGGCCTTGCTCCCATCGGCTACAGACAGCGTGATCGCACAGTCATCCGGAACAGCTGGTGCTCTCACTTGAGCATAAAAGGCAATTAGCCCATCTGGTAGACTCGCATCACTGGGCAGCAGGTGGCTGGATTTTCCTTTGTAGTCCGTAATAGTTTGCGAGCTCTGCCATATCCGACGAGTGTCAGAGCCAGTATAGTATGATTCAATGTTAGTCCTGTATTGACACTTTTCCTGTTTGATGGTTCATCTGAGGGCATAGCGGGACTTCTTATAAGCGTCCGGATTAGTGTCCCGCTCTTTGAAAGAGGCAGCTCTAGCCTTTAGCTCGGTGTTGGTGTTGCCTGTGATCCATGACTTCTGGTTGGGATATGTACGTATGGTCACTGTGGGGACGATGTCATCAATGAACTTATTGATGAAGCTGAGGTGGTATACTCCTCAAGGGGCGGCAGGTAGCCTAGTGGTTAGTGTTGGACTAGTAACTGAAAGGTTGCAAGATCGAATCCCCGAGCTGACAAGGTAAAAATCTGTTGTTCTGCCCCTGAACAAGGCAATTAACGCAATGTTCCTAGGCCGTCATTGAAAATAAGAATTAGTTCTTAACTGACCTGCCTAGTTAATTAAAGATAAAATAAAATACTCCAACTGTGGTGGGAAAAAGTACTCAATAGTCATACTTGAGTAAAAGTAACGATACCTTAATAGAAAATGACTCAAGTAAAAGTCACGCAATAGTAGTAAAGTAGTAAAATATTACTTGAGTAAAAGTCTATGTATTCGGGTTTTAAATATACTTAAGTATCAAAGTAAATAAAATTGCTAAAATGTACTTAAGTATCAAAAGTATAAATCATTTCAACTCCCCTTATATTAAGCAAACCAGAGAGCACAATTTTTATTGAGGGATATCCAGGGGAACACTCCAACACTAATTTACAATCGAAGCATTTGTGTTTAGTGAGTCCGCCAGATCAGAGGCTGTAGGGATGACCAGGGATGTTCTCTTGATAAGTGTGTGAATTGGACCACTTTCCTATCAAAATGTAATGAGTACTTTTGGGTGTGAGGGAAAATGTATGGAGTAGAAAGTGCATTATTTCTTTAGGAATGTAGTTTAGTAAAAGTTGCCAAAAATATAAATAGCAAAGTACAGATACCAAAAAAACCCGACTTAAGTAGTACTTTAAAGTATTTTTACTTAAGAACTTTACGCCACTGTTCCTCAATGCCATTGGATGAATCTCGGCACATATTCCAGTCTGTGCTAGCAAAACAGTCCTGTAGCATAGCATCCGCGTCATCTAACCGCTTCCGTATTAAGTGTGTCACTGAGTCACCTGCTTTAGTTTTTGCTTGTAAGCAGGAATCAGGAGGATAGAATTAAGGTCAGATTTGCCAAATGGGGGGTGATGGATAGCGTTGTACGCATCTGTGTGTGGAGTAAAGGTGATCTAGAGTTTTTTGTTTATTTTTCTCCTCCTCTGGTTGCACATGTGACATTCTGGTAGAAATTAGGTAAAGTGGATTTCATTTTCCCTGCATTATAATGTCCCCGGTCACTAGGAGCACTGCTTCTGGATGAGCATTTTCTTGTTTGCTTATGGCTTTAAAAGCTTGTTGAGTGCGGTCTTTGTGCAAGCGTCGGTTTGTGGAGGTAAATAGACAGCTACGAAAAATATAAAACTCTCTTGGTATATTGTGTGGTCTACAGCTTATCATGAGGTACTCTACCTCAGGCAAGAAATACCTCGAGACTACCTTAATATTAAACATCGCGCACCAGCTGTTATTGACAAATAAACACACACCCCCACACCTTGTCTTACCGAACGTAGCTGTTCTGTCTTGCAGATGCACGGAAAAACCAGACAACTGTATATTATCCGTGTTGTCGTTCAGCAACCACTCTGTAAAATACAAGATATTACAGTTTTTAATGTCCCGTTGGTAGGATAGTCTCGAACCGAGCTCATCCAGTTTATTCTCCAGTGATTGCACATTGGCCAATAGAATGATGGTAGAAGCGGGTTACCCACTCACTGACGAATTCTCACAAGGCACCCTGACCTGAGGCCCCTGTATTTACTTATTTTCTTCATGCGAATGATGAGGATTTGGCCTTTGTCCGGGAGCAACATTATATCCTTTGGGTCAGACTCATTAAAGAAAAAATATTTGTCCCTTTCGAGGTGAGTAATCGCTCTTCTGCTATCCAGAAGCTCTTTTTGGTCATAAGAGACGGTAGCATAAACATGATGTACAAAATAAGCTACAAACAACACGGAAAAACACACAAAATAGCACAATTGCTTAGTAGGCCATAAAACGGCATCCATCCCCTCCAGTGCCATTCTTCCAACCTCATAGTGTGGATATATTTAACACAGTCATGTTTTTGACTGCACTGGGCCTTTAAATATGGATGACGCTAACTTCATATGTATTGGTGCTGAGGCTGCAGGTCTACCAAGAACCAAGCGCAGGGAACAGGAGGGGTGATGGTGACGTCACGGTTGAGGGACGGGAAGGAAAAGGGACGGAGGATAAAGAAGGGAGATGACTGCATCTAAGGAAAAAACAAACACATTTCTCTCATCCAACGTAAATATTCTAAATCATAAATATGATTGACTTGTTTACCAACAGAGAAAACTGAAATAAATGACAGAGAAACGGTGATAAGGTAATTTATTTAACGTTTCAATTTGCACGCTCTGCCCCGTCTAAGACCATGTGTTAATTCGATTGTATAATCTTCACCTTGACTCGAGAACAAAAATGTTTTCAAGTCAACGAGCATAACGTCGATGACAATTGGAAAATAAATGATGACAAACCAGACCTATCAAGCCGTAGTCACATGCCAAACATGTTTAATGTTTAAGGACGTGTGTTTCACAAATAAATAATGTGTAGCCTTGCATGTTAAAACGTATTATTTGAGACGATTTGTGCCAATGGCTTTTTATAGCACCTACGCATCCGATTAGCTTGTAACATGGGCAAAATACACCCATAAAAAAAATCTAAACGGAAAAAGAGACGATGCCGCATACCACACTGCTGTACTAGAGCACATGGGTTTTGTGCACATCACCATCAACATGCACATTTGTTGCAGTGCGTCTTGCCCATGAGGAGTATAGTGCCATCATAGGCTGGCAGTGGCCTTACCGCCGGTTACCTTGGTGTCTACTATTCCTCTCCTGTTTTACAGTACTAGCCATATGAGCAGATGTTACCTTGAGTGTCCTCTAAAAGTAGCTTGCCAAGCTACTAATACTTTATGGATGTAATTACTGCAATTCTGTTATTGATTTGCCTCCTTACATCCTTCCAGTAAAGTCTTCCTCCTCATACAATGGTACATTTATCTTTTGGACTTTAATGTGATTGCATTTTGATCTATGAATGAGAATCTCCTAGTGTGTCCAGAGTAAACTGGGCCCAGCAGAGTGATGTCATCTCCAGGAATGGGCACCCCCAGTGACCCCCTGTTGGCCAGCCCAGGAGGGAGGTCATCAGAGAGGTCATTGGGTGCCACAAATGATGGCCTCTGGAGGAGCTCCATGCCCAAGACTGTCAGCTTCCCATCGTCTACCACACGCCTCCTGAGTCACCGTGCCAACAACTTCCAGAGACACCCGAAGCGGCGGAAGCTTATAAGACCGTCCCCACCCCCCCCGCCCAACACCCCCTGCCCCCTAGATCAGCTGGACCTCAGTGAGATGCCCCCTCGCCGCACCTTCCCTGAGCTGCTCTTCAACGGCTGTGTCCTGTTTGGCATTGAGTTCAGCTACGCCATGGAGACGGCCTATGTCACCCCTGTCCTGCTACAGATGGGTCTGCCCGAAGAGTTCTACAGCCTGGTGTGGTTCATCAGTCCTATATTGGGTAATGAAGTGGCAGGGAGAGATGAAGTAGATACAGAAAGTCCTGTTTGATTAGATAAAGATAATGCATAACTGTGCTTTGAATAGTAGAGTTAGATTATATTGCTGTTCCCATCAGCATTGCCCATTTGAGTGCCACTAAATCCTTCTAATTTCTCCTCATGGTTTTTAGGATTCCTGGTCCAGCCTCTCCTAGGAGCTTGGAGTGATCGTTGTACATCCCACTTTGGCCGTCGGAGACCGTTTATTTTAGCCTTGGCTATTGGTAAGGAATATTCTGTATTGCAAGGCTCTCCCTCCTCTGGTGAAACTCTGTTCCTGTTTTTAACTAATATTGTAGTCCTGAAGTGGAGTTCTCTGTTTTAACTTTATAGGAGCTCTGCTTGGTTTGACAATGGTGCTGAATGGGCGAGACATTGGAGCTGCGGTGGCAGACACAGCAACCAATCACAAGTGGGGCATCATACTAACTATTTGTGGAGTGGTTCTGATGGACTTCTGTGCGGACTCGGCAGATAATCCCAGCCACGCCTACATGATGGACGTGTGCCTGCCAGAGGACCAGGACCGTGGCCTCAATATTCACGCACTGCTGGCAGGTTAGAGAGCACTGTATGCACTAACTACTGGTCACTAGAACGCTATACACTACTGGCTGGCTATAACACTCACCACTGGTAGGTGAGACAGTAAAATGTACATATAAAACACTTCTGACAATGTAGAGTTAAACATAACATATAAAATAAGTTTAAGATGTGATAGCATAATCAATGTCACTGATATGATGACCAGTTCTATGATGATTATGTCCCACTCAATCTATGCAGGCCTGGGTGGTGGATTCGGGTACATCGTGGGTGGAATTAACTGGGACCACACTGAGTTTGGGAGGTCAATGGGAGGTCAACTTCGAGTCATCTACATGTTCACCAGTGTCACATTAGTCATTGCCACGTGCATGACCCTCAACAGCATCCCCGAGCGGCCCCTGCCAAAGACACAGCCTCAGAAGAACTCTAAAAACTCTCTAAAGAGCCCCATCCTCCCTCTGCCTCCCTCTCCCCCCGTCCCTCCGGGGGCAAGCCTGGGATTGGAGGAGGAAGAGGCAGAGGAGAGGCTTTATAGCTACCAGTTCTCTGAACCCTGCCCCTCAAACCCTAACCCCATGGCACACTCCTGTAGTGCCAATGCACGCCTCTGTGCCGGCCTCACCAGCCCCATCTCCCCCCTCAGCCCCCTTACTCCTAAATATGGCAGCTTTATCAGTCGGGATAACTCTCTCACTGGCATCAATGAGTTCGCCTCATCCCTGGGAACCTCCTATATAGACAGTGTGCTCATCGACTGCTACACCGGACAGCCATCTCCACAGCCCCTTGACCAGGACACTGCAGCCCGACCACTGCCTCCAGGGGACACCCCACCTCCCCAGGGATCTCAACCTGGAACTGGGTCACAGTCTGGAGCAGTAGCCCAGGCTGGAGCACTAACCGTGGCTGGGACAGCAGCCCTGGCTGGGGCAGGATCCCAGGCCGGGGCTCAGGCCGGGGAGGCTCAGATGGAGGCAGGGTCCCATCGAGGTTCGTCCGCTGGTATCCTGAAGCGCCCTCAGAGCCTTGCGCTTGTGGAGGAGCCAATGGTGATCCAGAGTGAAGGGCTGGAAAATGGCCGCAGAAGAACCGTGACCTTCAGTCAGCAGGTCAGCCTGGAGTTTAATTCCTCTGATTAGTTTAACAAATCATCATGTTGAGATAATTAATGTTTCTGATTCTTCTTCCTCCTGTAATAAAGGTGGCAAACATTCTGCTGAATGGGGTGCGCTATGAGAGTGACCTGAGTGAAAATGTGGAGACAGCAGATTCACAGATGTCAATGAGGCTACTGTGTATCGCCATCTACAGGATGCCTCCGTCACTGCGCAGCCTATGCACTAACCATTTCTTGGGTGAGAGTCTTGTCACTCATGTGCTTGTGTTTTATTGTCTGTACGCCCACTAAGGTTGCGGTGACATCATCACTGATGATTTTAACCTATCTGTACTCCAGTGGAAGCTGTGTGAGTATGTCTATGTAAACATGAGCCATCTGCCACCCTGTCTTGATCCTATAGGTTGGCTGTCCTTTGAGGGCATGCTGCTGTTCTACACTGACTTCATGGGGGAGGTAGTGTTTGAGGGAGACCCCAGAGCACCCCATGACTCTGAGGCCTACCAACGCTACAATGCTGGGGTCAGCATGGGCTGCTGGGGCATGTGCATCTATGCATTCAGTGCTGCCTTTTACTCAGGTGAGTCCTACGCACACACACCAGTACACTCATAAACAAAAAAAGAAAAACACATTTTTAAATACTTTATTTGAATCCACAAATCACATTACTTTCAAGAAGGATTCAAACATTTCAAAGGTCTTTGTATGCATGGACACTTAAGGATACAGAAAACACCCTGTTTTCCAAACAGCTATGCTGCCTATTACAGCTGAAAAAGAACCATACCTAGCCAGTTACTTTGCTTAAGTCTTAGGTAGGCCTGCAAAATGGAGGCCAAGTACTGTGAGCCTATATACATTGCAGAGACTGCCAAATATCAGTGATACTAACTGTCCGAGGCCACTGTCCGTGGCCAGTGGGACCTTATGGACTGACGGAGGAAGGAGGAAGGCTCTGGCTAACTGCCGCATCGTCACTGTTGAGCATGTTCAGCGGATTATTCAGTCTGGTAGCAAGTGTAAATCCACTCAACATTCCACACTCACAAAAACACAGAAATAGAACACACACCTCACACAACAGCCATCATTTAGATTCTTTATCAGATATAGTTGTTTTACAGGCTTTCCCCTTCTGTTATCTTCCTCTCCTCTTGTTTCTATTCATAGCCATACTGGAGAAGCTGGAGGAGCGTTTTTCCCTCCGCTCTCTCTATTTCTTTGCCTACCTGGCGTTTGGCCTTGGCACGGGCCTTGCTACACTCTCCACCAACCTCTATGTGGTGCTGTCGCTCTGTGTCACCTACGGGGTGCTCTTCTCCTCTCTGTGCACACTGCCTTACTCTCTGCTGTGTGAATACTACCAGAGCCCACAGGTTAGTGAATATGAATGGGTATACACTGAATACAACACAGAAATGTGAACATATTATATAATGTTCTGAATTGGGTTTTTGTGAAAGTATTTTATACAGTACTGGTCAAGTGTTTTGATATAGCACAGTACTGTGTCTTTATAGATTTATTTGTAAAAATGTGTTTGTTGTAAAAGTGTTCACAGTATCAATCATACATGTGCCATCTCTCTCCGTTTGTGTAGTTCTGTGGCTCGTCAGAGGAAGGGACCAGGAGAGGGATGGGGGTGGACATCTCTCTGCTCAGCTGCCAGTACTTCCTAGCTCAGATCATAGTCTCCGTGGCGATGGGACCTCTGACCTCGCTGGTGGGCGGGGCCCAGGGAGTGATGTACTTTTCTAGCGCGATGTCATTCGTGGGCTGTCTGTACTCCTCCCTCTGCGTGGTGTACCACCTGCCCCCCCCTGAGGGTGAGCCTTCCGAAAGTGAGGCCCAGCCACTACTGGTGCACATTTAGACCCCCCCCCCCCCCCCCCTTGTCTCACACTGCACTACACACTATCACACTGCAGCCTTCTGTCACAACGCACACCGCGTATAGCCTACACACTCTGTCTCTCTGCAAAGCACATACAGTACTGTACTCTCTCGCACTACTTAGCATAGCTCCTCTTAGAGCTTAGACTGACAGAGGCCACTGTTCTGCGGCGTCAGTGTGTTATAGTGTGTCCATGTATTTCTCTCCCATAATTTCCACTAAAAAGCGGCACTTATGTTAATTTTGTGCGTGCCTAAATAATTACGGCCCTACAGCTCCTATTCCCCAGGACATCAGGAAAAAAATGTAACAATCTTTGAAGGGGTTAATTGTTTTGGCCTCGCCTAATATATGCATGCGCTGTAGCCTCAATGCCCTGCATCTTCTGTTTTGGTCTGATGTCCGAGGGAATGTCTACCTGCCTGTTTCTCTGTCAGCACACTATCATCCCACTGTAGGCAGGCTTAGGGACTGTCTGAATGTGTCACCAATGACCTTTTGCTTGAAGCCCTGAATTCATGTAAGCACAGTAGCATATCTACAGTACATTTACACACACATGCAAGCCATAGGACCACCCTCACTCAATGTAGTTTGTACTATGTGAACAATAAAGAGCCAAACTGTGCCTCTGAGGTTTTACATCTTTCACACAAGGCACTCAGATTATTATGGTCATTATTTATTACCATTTTGACTTGACACTCACTAATGCGTTTACAAACATACACACAGAGATGGACCCTTTACTAAGCCATGGACATCACTCTGTCCTGTCACCTTGCTCCTGGCGTGACTGTTGTAATGACAGTGATTCTTGTCATTACCAGGAAGAGAAGTTGAAACTGGGGTGTGATTCGGCATTCCATCGGAAACCGAACAAAAAAGAAGAACAACAAATCTGTTGTTTTGGTGGCGAGAAAGAATTCAGGAAGATGCATGTGAACTATACTTAAGATGGCGCTGGACAACTTTGAGAGGGAAGACTTTTGGGTTCATATTTGCCAACAGCAAGTGCTTATTTTCACCGCTAAGGCGCATGCTTTAGTTAAGGTTTAGGCTTGTTTCACCACACGACCCAAACTGGCTCACTGGTGACCCTCTCACATTTGGGTTAGTTATCCAGTCTCATCACACGCTGCTGCATTTATTCACTCAATTCATTTGATTATAAACAGCTCAAATAACATTTCATGTAATCAGCCAATTATAAAACATTGGTGAAATCATAATTACTTTTCAATTGAGAAAATCTATGACAGGCTAAAAAAACTTGCTCGCCATTGCTTACCTTGAACATCACTTAGTTGACACCGAGACTGTTTCGGGGCATTTTTTTTAATGAATTGTTATCAATAACTCATGCCTGCGTTCAGCTTCATTTGTAAGTTTCACTAAAATGCCCACCACCGTGAAACACCCCACTGTCATGAGTCATCTAGAGCTGATGCCTCAGCGGAATGTTGATCAGGGTCTACCACTAAAGCCTCCATAACAGACTGAACACGTGCCATGATGATGTCATGTTTCTGACTGGTTTCTTTTGAGAAAACAGCAACTGTATGGATCATCATGCTGTTGCAACTTGCTTCAATTCAACACAACATTTCTAGTATTTTACAATAAAGTGTTTTCTGATGTTCTTCATCCTTAATTCCAATATTAACTGTATTACTGTAACAGCTACTTTAGGGTTGAGTTCAATTAAAATGATAATTTTTACTTTTTGGGCTATTGTCCTTTTTTATTAAGCTCACTATCATAGAACTTCACACATCTTAGAGGTCTCCTCTATGCAGATAATTATGCATATGTGTACTTTAGGCTTAATTTCCTTTTAAAATATTGGTATTAGATTTACAGCTATGTAATCTTCATAACTGGTCATTATCAGAAAACCTCTATCCACATGGGGGTTCTATCAAATAAAAACGATTCTCAAAAATCAATTCTACCCTGAATTGACCTACAGTACCAGTTTACACCACTAGATGGGTCTAAACTGCAACAACTTCAATTGATTGACGTGTAGTGTAGTTCTATGGAGAAAAAAAAGTAGCCAAAATCCAGATGACAAGAATCACCCCTTTCCCAGTTACAAAATCATCTTGGGAATTACTCCCATCCATATTCAGTCTTATGCCTTAAGTCAACTGACATCAGATACTTTACATGGCTAGGACTGTTTTAACTGAAAGCATCCCTTATTTCATTGTTAACACTAGTGTTAGGCACAATTGTAATTTGGTGTTAACAAGTGTAAAGCATCTTACATGGCAATTCCACCACTAACCTCATTTTCATTATCTCCAGCACAATACCAGTGTCTACATGTGTTTAACAGCGCATTACTGTTTTGTAGAAAAAAGTTACAAAATTCGACCCGATAAAGTTAAAGCAATGATTTTTAAAACCCTGAGATTCGTAGTGACGTGGGGAGTAAGAAAATATCCTCTATGGCTAGAAACTCGTGGCAGGGTTTGACATTTACATTTTTTACTTTGAAATCTACCCTGCGATGTCACCGAGAAGCGCTTTTTAGGCCCTTAACCGCAGACCATGGAGACACTAGTATGGCACTGGAGATCAAGAATAAGAGGTTGAAAAGTGGCAGAATTGCCCTTTAAACAGAGGTGAAATATCCAGCACATTTAACTACAGCGTATGCAAAAACAAAACACCATGGTTAAAAAGACAAGACTGACTTATTTAATCATCAACAACCAGAATATACAAAGCAGTGGCCAAAGCAATCATGAAATATAACTGCACTAGAAGAGAAAGAACACTAGGTTGGGAATGTTGTTCTGATAAAGACCATTGTAGACAATTTGAGTCAACCAGACAAAAAATAACTGAAAATAAAACAGAAAAACAGTATCTTGGGTACAAACTTGTTTTAAAATGCATACAAAACATATGACCAACGCCTTAAGAATTAACAGGGGGTAATTAACATTGCAGAAGCCAGACCCCTAAACAGGATCAAGCCATCTTTGATCACGGAGGTGTTATTTTATTTGTGCCATTGTTGTGTTAACAGATCAGTCAGACAAAGGATTAACTACTAGCAGCAGCACTAAACAAAAGGTATTAAAAAAGCCTGAACTAATAATGCTAACAATAGTCCATTAGCCCCTGCTTAAAACTTATCTTTGGTCTTTAGTGAGTCTGAGGTCACCTTGAAAATGTGGAGAAGGGTGCAGCTGCCTGCCTGAATCAACTGGTCAGCAGTAACAACGTAGAGAATGTGCTTAACTCATACAGACACAAACTAACATACTGATAAAACAGCATGGATCCTATTTGCACAAGTTTTTTTTGCGTAAGAAACCAATAAATAACATCTTATAAAAAAAGGGAGGAGGCCACTATGTTTAAGGACTCCAGTGCAATGTAATATCTTGGGGGCAAACAAAATCTGTAAAACATACATAAAGCACAAGCTCTACAAGGTGAAGTTGACAACGTCATGTAGACAGAGCTGCGGAAGGGTACAGGCGGAGTGTTCTAGGCCTCCACTTCAGCTTCCTTTGAGTCATCGTTTTCTGTTTTCTGTTTTTTTGTTTCCCCTTGTTCCTGAGGGCAAACATAAACATTTTTTAAGTGAGGAGAGAACTTAGTGGCCAGATATAAAACAGTAATAAAGATGGCTCAACTTTTACTGAGACTATTGTATATTGACGGTTTTAAAATCGGACAAAACTGTACCTCCTCCTCAGCTGGGCGCTTCACAGGGTGGTCAACCTCCTCATCAGCAGCTTCTTCTGCATCTTCTTCTGCATCCTCTCCCTCTCCTGCAATCACATTCATATATGAAGTAAAAACATGGGCTTCAAGCACCTCACATGTATCAAATAACCATTAAACATTCATTTTTTTTATCCAGCTGTTAGTCCAAAGAGGGACATGAATTTACCATCCTCTTCAACCTCTGGAGTTACTTCAGAATGAATTGCACCATTTGTCTTCTCCTTTGCACCATTTGTCTCCTCTGCACCATTTGTGTGCTAGAGGGAAGGAATCAAATAATGACAAACTTTAATATTTCACATAAATGTGGGTTAATTGTATGCATGAGTGATAAGGAATTTCTTTGAGAAAAGTATTCTGAAAAAGTTAACCCAAGAGTACCAGCCAACACGCTTCAGAGTTAAAACAGGGCACATGTTGCAGTTTATACTTAATTCCCCCTGAGAATAAGGAAAGGGAATGCAATGACGTCCAACACATGTCTTAAGAAACATTTGTGCCATTTCACAAAATAAACAAAGAGTAGGGAGTGGGGGTGGGGTAGTTGGGGCTGAGTCTAGAGACACCTGTATGATGATGGCGCCAAGACAAAAGGCCATGAGGCTCCCAAGGAAATAAACTTCGGCATCAACTCACTGTTTCATTGCCAGGTACGTCCCCACTGCCGTTCTCCTTCTTCTCCACCATCACCTCCTCGGTAACCTCTTTCTTCTCTTTAAGCTCCTAAAAATATGTTATTCTTGGTTGTCTCACTGACACAACTGAAGCATGTCCACCACGATGTGGCCATATACTCGTCGCCATCTTTAATTCGGATGGTTAAAATTGTAGTAACCTTTCTACATATCTCCAGTATTTACTAGCGGCGCATGCCCGACCACTGCCAAAGTGCACACAACGGAAGGCATCGGGAACTAGCATCGCTGTTCCCTACGAGAAAGATAAGCGTGCACACTCCTCTCGCACTGTGAAAGATTAACGTTATCCCTTCCCGCCATCGCGCAACAGTGTAGCTCGAGCGCATTCAATTTGAGGTGCTTTTTAGCTAACGTTTACTAACTAGTAATAACTTAAACTTGCTACAGTAGCCACATTGCAAATGTGACGATAAAACTAGCTGGTTAGGATAGTTAGTCACAGGCCAAGTCGCCAATAGTTGAAGTTAAATGTCACGTGCTGAAGTACAGTGAAAGTTCTTTCTTGCAAAATCAAAACAACGCAGTAATCAATGTAGTACTACTAATGGAGCTAAAGAAAGTTATTGAATAGGTTAAAAAGCTAACTAAATGTTTGAGAAGTACATACTATGTTTCAGCCATTGACAGTGACTAACATTAATGTTAGCTAGCTACTTGGTTATTATTACACGGCTGGCTACTGTAGCTTGCTATTACAGCTCAAGTTAGCTAGCTGGTAATGCAGGCTTAGCTGAAGAGTAAAGTTGTTAGCTAGTCAAATTAATCAAACTCACCTTTGCTGAAATCTCGGTGGTTGTGGTCGTCTCTACTGCGGTATCAGCCATAGCTAGTTTAATTTAAGGGTATAATATACTTCCGAAATAAATACTTAGTTTGATGTGTATGGCAGTGATATAAGCCTGTTTCAATGACACGCTGAGGAGAGAGTTATGAACACCAGCGACATCTGTTAGGCTCAACTGTAGTCCATTAGTTAGAATGAAGACCGTCGATCTAAAACGTAATTGGACAATCTAAAGTAACAAACACGCTAAAGCGGTTCTTATTGGACAGATTGTTGTCAATCTTCCGAATTTGAGCCCGATTATCAAGCTCCTCCCAGCTGTCCTTCTCCTAATTGGTTGAAAATGTAAAGCGTGCAGTCTGATGTAAAGCAGAAAGAAAGTGTTCATGTGATAACATTAAATTATTTAAATTGAAAGTATTTTAGGGATATTAACATTGTTATTTTCTCTCATGAATTACATTTGACATATTAATGGTGTTTAATGTAAGCAATAGCCTATTCTAAGAACGTGCTTGAAGTGCGCGTTGATGAATGCAGTTCCTTTGTGTGACTGCAAGCATTCCCTACATTCAAAAACAACAATCTTTTTTATCATTAATGCTGTTGCCAATTGTAGTTCTTTCTTGTCTTGATTTTGACATATTTGTATTCAAAACAAGTTGTCCTTGATTTCGTCCATCTAGAAACATGTGTAAAGCCCGGTAGAGACTCTAATCCCTTTGTCTTCAGTGCCTAAGTATCAAATTACAGCACAAAGATGATATGATGTGAAACCATTTACTAACTAAACCACACCTCTTGCCTCGGTTAGACTTCTCTATTTTAAACATGAAGGTCAGGAACACAGTGCCTCGTATGAAAAAAATGAGAAGGAGGCTTTTGTATTTGAATACAATAGCTAGCCTACATAAGCCTATTACAAGCAAGCCAGTAAGCTACCTACACTTATTCGCTGTGTCTGTGACTGTCTGTGTAATATGAAATATCTGAACTGTAAAGCACAAATGGTGATCCATGTGAATGTTAACCATTGCAATTCTTGGGCCAGAGTAATAATTGGGAAACAAGCAGCATGTCTAGTCAAATGCATTTAGAAAGCCCTTCTTACATCAGCTGTTATCTCAAAGTGCTTTACAGGAACCCAGCCTAAAACCCCAAACAGCAAGCAATGCAGGTGTAGAAGCACAGTGGCTAGGAAATACTCACTAGAAAGGCCAGAAACTAGGAAGAAACCTAGAAACGAACCAGGCTATGAGGGGTGGCCAGTCCTCTTCTGGCTGTGCCAGGTGGAGAATATAACAGAACATGGCCAAGATGTTCAAATGTTCATAGATGACCAGCAGGGTCATCTATGAATGATGGGAATCATGGGATCAACTAGGCCTATGTGTTCTTTTCTAAGTTGTTTCGAAACATGTTTCATAAAACTTCTGATTCTGTGTCCCACCAATACTTTATCCGTGTTCAGTAACTTTATGAAACATAACGCAATGGACTACAGGCTGAGGGCTGGTCAGAAATCATTGGTCTGTGTTCTATGGCAGGAAAGTCCACATGCAGTACAATGTCTTTGGTCGTAGGGTCAGCAATTAAGGTGTGGCCGTCTGATTTGAGTCTGACAGACAATGATGGCAGGAAGGAGAATGGGGTGTGAGGGGAGGAGAGTAGGGTGGTCTCCTTTTTTTGTGAATCTGGAGAAACTTTGCTCGGCACATTGGATTACTGCACTTGTATGGACCGTTGGCCACTTCTCTCACTTAACGCTACCAAAGCCTCGGAAGTCATTCAAAAAAAGTAGGCCTAAATGTTTCCTTCACAGATTTGATGTCATGTCCAACATAGATTGTGTCCCATGGCCATGATTGTACAGCATGTCTCTCATCGTTTTGTGGTTCATATTGTACATACAGTGGGGCAAAAAAGTATTTAGTCTGCCACCAATTGTGCAAGTTCTCCCACTTAAAAAGATGAGAGAGGCCTGTCATTTTCATCATAGGTACACTTCAACTATGACAGACAAAATGAGAAAAGAAAATCCAGAAAATCACATTGCACGATTTTTTATGAATTTATTTGCAAATTATGGTGGAAAATAAGTATTTGGTCAATAACAAAAGTTTATCTCAATACTTTGTTATATACCCTTTGTTGGCAATGACAGAGGTCAAACGTTTTCACAAGGTTTTCACACACTGTTGCTGGTATTTTGGCCCATTCCTCCATGCAGATCTCCTCTAGAGCAGTGATGTTTTGGGGCTGTTGCTGGGCAACACAGACTTTCAACTCCTTCCAAAGATTTTCTATGGGGTTGAGATCTGGAGACTGGCTAGGGCACTCCAGGTCCTTGAAATGCTTCTTACGAAGCCACTCCTTCGTTGCCCGGGCGGTGTGTTTGGGATCATTGTCATGCTGAAAGACCCAGCCACGTTTCATCTTCAATGCCCTTGCAGATGGAAGGAGGTTTTCACTCAAAATCTCACCATACATGGCCCCATTCATTCTTTCCTTTACACGGATCAGTTGTCCTGGTCCCTTTGCAGAAAAACAGCCCCAAAGCATGATGTTTCCACCCCCATGCTTCACAGTAGGTATGGTGTTCTTTGGATGCAACTCAGCATTCTTTGTCCTCCAAACACGACGAATTGAGTTTTTACCAAAAAGTTATATTTTGGTTTCATCTGACCATATGACATTCTCCCAATCTTCTTCTGGATCATCCAAATGCTCTCTAGCAAACTTCAGACGGGCCTGGACATGTACTGGCTTAAGCAGGGGGACACGTCTGGCACTGCAGGATTTGAGTCCCTGGCGGCGTAGTGTGTTACTGATGGTAGGCTTTGTTACTTTGGTCCCCAGCTCTCTGCAGGTCATTCACTAGGTCCCCCTCACTGTGGTTCTGGGATTTTTGCTCACCGTTCTTGTGATCATTTTGACCCCACGGGGTGAGATCTTGCGTGGAGCCCCAGATCGAGGGAGATTATCAGTGGTCTTGTATGCTTTCCATTTCCTAATAATTGCTCCCACAGTTGATTTCTTCAAACCAAGCTGCTTACCTATTGCAGATTCAGTCTTTCCAGTCTGGTGCAGGTCTACAATTTTGTTTCTGGTGTCCTTTGACAGCTCTTTGGTCTTGGCCATAGTGGAGTTTGGAGTGTGACTGTTTGAGGTTGTGGACAGGTGTCTTTTATACTGATAACAAGTTCAAACAGGTGCCATTAATACAGGTAACGAGTGGAGGACAGAGGAGCCTCTTAAAGAAGAAGTTACAGGTCTGTGAGAGCCAGAAATCTTGCTTGTTTGTAGGTGACCAAATACTTATTTTCCACCATAATTTGCAAATAAATTCATTAAAAATCCTACAATGTGATTTTCTGGATTTTTTTTCTAATTTTGTCTGTCATAGTTGAAGTGTACCTATGATGAAATTACAGGCCTCTCTCATCTTTTTAAGTGGGAGAACTTGCACAATTGGTGGCTGACTAAATACTTTTTTGCCCACTGTACGTTTAAAGTTGATTCCTTATAACACCTGGATGCTTTTATAAATATAATTAGATAATTGAGTGTGGCATTGGTGAGCCCTCACACAGTCATCATTTGGTCTAAGGTTGGGGCTCTATGCCTGTGTATTTGCACGCGCACTCAAACGCACACACACACACGCGCTTACACACAGATGCAGGCACCACACACACACCACGCCAAGCCACTTTGGAGTCTTTTGTTTATGGTCACCGTTTCGTTTAGCTTGTTGTGTGGGGGCTATTGTATTGCAAATATGGCTACACTGAGCATCTGTTCCAGTATAATGCAGACTCACTCACTGTGGAATATTATCTTGTCAATCTCCTCTACCCAGACCCAGACATACAATCAATGCTCAAATACGATAACTCCAGTTTTGCCTCTGATATGATACATGTATGTCATTAGTATCACGGTATTAAGAACCGTTTTCATTATTATTACTATTATGAAATGAGACTTTTCATTTGTCCCCCACTAAGAGGGTGGGGTGAGCACCTGCTCCAGAGTATTAGAAAGTGGTACTGCATATCACAGATCACACCTGATTCCTCTCTCCTGGGTAATTTAAGGTGAGCCCTTCTGCTCCGTTTCTCACTCATCTCATGGTTTTAACCTCAGGGCGCGACATATGGCACATCACGTGCCCAGAGCCATCCCACTGAACACGCTTAACTGATCTCAAGGTGATTAAATCAAATCAAAGTTTATTTGTCACGTGCGCCGAATACAACAGGTGTAGACCGTACAGTGAAATGCTTATTTACAGGCTCTAACCAACAGTGCAAAAAAAAAAAAGGTATAAGGGGAACAATAGGTAAGTAAAGAAATAAAAACTACAGTAAAAAGACAGTGAAAAATAACAGTAGCGAGGCCATATACAGTAGCGAGGCTACAACAGTAGCGAGGCTACATACAGGCACCGGTTAGTCGGGCTGATTCAGGAAGTATGTAC
The DNA here is from genome assembly GCF_013265735.2 of Oncorhynchus mykiss. Taxonomy (NCBI): domain Eukaryota; kingdom Metazoa; phylum Chordata; class Actinopteri; order Salmoniformes; family Salmonidae; genus Oncorhynchus; species Oncorhynchus mykiss. The sequence goes on from NC_048571.1 coordinate 44,298,295, forward strand.
AGGCCACCAAAAACGGGGATCACCTGAACATGGTGCTGTAACAGCTTGTGTCGCAGCTCGGTAGGGGCCACTAGGCAGAATATTTTCATTTGCTTCTCTCCAGGTGCTCACTAGAGATGTCAGAGATCACCAAGATTGATAACAAAGCCCTCTTTGAGGTCCTAGATGGAGAGCGTTTTTGTTACATGAGCTTTTGTCTCCGCCTGGCCAACATTTACTGATGTATATGAATATCCTTCTTTGGCATTAGGCTGAGACAACCTTTAAAATGATAGAACAGTGACAAGAGAGAGAATTTATGAGATGATTTGCATTTTTTTTGCTGATATTGCTCATCTTCCATATCCATAGCTTTGATATTTCTACTCTCGGGGTTGAAATGATTGGGACTCATGCATGTGCACCCTTTATATATGAAGAATATCAAAACAAGTGTTAAATGAAGGCCCAGACTTTATTTTCAGGGCACCCTCAAGAGTATTACCCTGGCTGGCTGGTTTGGTTATATTATGTTCACCAGAATACAGAAGCTTTATTTGAGGAAGCCTCAGAGAGCTCATTCAGTCATTAATCCCAGATTTGACTCAAATGTAATTATAACCGGTGGAAAACAGCTATAATTACATGGCGAGATCAAAGGGCTGTGTCAGTGTCATAGTGGGTTATCTCAGTCCATGGGAGTTTGTGTCTGGGAATCTTGTTTTTTTCGTGGGGAAGAGGAAAACTATTGTGTCCATCATAAAAATAAAAATAAACTTTAACTGGTAAATACTTACACTAATAGTTTAATCAAATACTTCCCAATATTTCCTGGTCATTAATGGCACTAAATCAATAGACGACAGCAAAGGAAATGCATTCAATGAAGGCTGACATAGTGTATATATAGGCCTACAGTTACGGTAGTCCTTTTATTTTGGAAATGAAGACCACATGGAGACCACAGAGCACTGAAACAGACATCTGCAATCTAATGATCCCAGTCTTTGCGTAGTCCGGAACCAAAAGAGAAGCAGTCTAACTGCCCGAAAAAAAGCAGTCAGTCCAAGCATTACTCATTCTCTGTGACTGGAAAATGGGGGCAATCAGAGAGGGGAGTGTTTGTGAGATAATTTCCTGTCATTTGTTTTCTCTCTCTCTCTCTTTCATATGCCTACCACCTCAACTTGTTTCCATGGATACTGGACCTATTCCAGAAATGTCCCCCTGCTGGTCCCTTGTAGTAGGTTGCTTGAAACAGGTAGAGAAGTTCACTGAGAAAGAGTGAGTTCGAGCAAAAAGTGAAGAGAGAGTGAGAGAAATATCCTACATCTGTATGCTGTTCACGGTTGTGTGATCTATCATCTTTACGGTTTGCAGGAGAAGGTCTCAGAATCATGGGCAGTGTTCCATTTTACCCTCTGACACAGTAAGAGTATTTTCCTCACAGTTGCTACACGACTTAGAAAGCCATGACGGAACATTATTTTGACTTATGAACGGATGCGGTGCAACAGAGAGTCTCTATAACTGTCGGGGCCAGGCAGAGAGAATAGAGTCTTTGTGCTCAAGAAGTTGATCTTTAGTTTTAGAATGACAGGCAAAAGTGAGTCGTTTGGCCATCAGGCATCCCCTCCACCACCACCACCACCATCACAAAACAAAGAACTTTCAACGTCAGAGTTTTTTTTGCTCGTGATTGTACCCCCTCAAAATCTGAATAAACATAAAACAGAGTTACTCACAATCAATCACACCTGACAAACAGGGAGACAAAAGACCTGATCCATGGAATGTCAGTGCTTGAGGGGAGAGCAGAGCGGGGGGCATCAAAGAGCAGAGGTCAGAATTAGGAGGGGCAAGGGTCCCCATAATTAGAAGAATTGGCAGTGGCTAACTGGGCTCTATTCTTCTGAACAGTGGTGTCTTGCACGCTCTGAATGGCTTTCTCGGAGTTCCAGGCAGATCCAATAAAGAAGCAGGACAACATATAAGTTGACTGCTACACAGTGACAGAGTGCACAGAACCTCTGAAGAGTTCCTAGACAGTGGATGTGCCAGCGGGGGAGCTCAGTCTTTGCTATCAGTGCCAACAAGGGTGTTGGTCATGCACACTTTCATAAGTACAGTGCCTTGCGAAAGTATTCGGCCCCCTTGAACTTTGCGACCTTTTGCCACATTTCAGGCTTCAAACATAAAGATATAAAACTGTATTTTTTGTGAAGAATCAACAACAAGTGGGACACAATCATGAAGTGGAACGACATTTATTGGATATTTCAAACTTTTTTAACAAATCAAAAACTGAAAAATTGGGCGTGCAAAATTATTCAGCCCCTTTACTTTCAGTGCAGCAAACTCTCTCCAGAAGTTCAGTGAGGATCTCTGAATGATCCAATGTTGACCTAAATGACTAATGATGATAAATACAATCCACCTGTGTGTAATCAAGTCTCCGTATAAATGCACCTGCACTGTGATAGTCTCAGAGGTCCGTTAAAAGCGCAGAGAGCATCATGAAGAACAAGGAACACACCAGGCAGGTCCGAGATACTGTTGTGAAGAAGTTTAAAGCCGGATTTGGATACGAAAATATTTCCCAAGCTTTAAACATCCCAAGGAGCACTGTGCAAGCGATAATATTGAAATGGAAGGAGTATCAGACCACTGCAAATCTACCAAGACCTGGCCGTCCCTCTAAACTTTCAGCTCATACAAGGAGAAGACTGATCAGAGATGCAGCAAAGAGGCCCATGATCACTCTGGATGAACTGCAGAGATCTACAGCTGAGGTGGGAGACTCTGTCCATAGGACAACAATCAGTCGTATATTGCACAAATCTGGCCTTTATGGAAGAGTGGCAAGAAGAAAGCCATTTCTTAAAGATATCCATAAAAAGTGTCGTTTAAAGTTTGCCACAAGCCACCTGGGAGACACACCAAACATGTGGAAGAAGGTGCTCTGGTCAGATGAAACCAAAATTGAACTTTTTGGCAACAATGCAAAACGTTATGTTTGGCGTAAAAGCAACACAGCTCATCACCCTGAACACACCATCCCCATTGTCAAACATGGTGGTGGCAGCATCATGGTTTGGGACTGCTTTTCTTCAGCAGGGACAGGGAAGATGGTTAAAATTGATGGGAAGATGTATGGAGCCAAATACAGGACCATTCTGGAAGAAAACCTGATGAAGTCTGCAAAAGACCTGAGACTGGGACGGAGATTTTTGTCTTCCAACAAGACAATGATCCAAAACATGAAGCAAAATCTACAATGGAATGGTTCAAAAATAAACATATCCAGGTGTTAGAATGGCCAAGTCAAAGTCCAGACCTGAATCCAATCGAGAATCTGTGGAAAGAACTGAAAACTGCTGTTCACAGATGCTCTCCATCCAACCTCACTGAGGTCGAGCTGTTTTGCAAGGAGGAATGGGAAAAAATTTCAGTCTCTCGATGTGCAAAACTGATAGAGACATACCCCAAGCGACTTACAGCTGTAATCGCAGGGGCTGAATAATTTTGCACGCCCAATTTTTCATTTTTTGATTTGTTAAAAAAGTTTGAAATATCCAATAAATGTCGTTCCACTTCATGATTGTGTCCCACTTGTTGTTGATTCTTCACAAAAAAATACAGTTTTATATCTTTATGTTTGAAGCCTGAAATGTGGCAAAAGGTCGCAAAGTTCAAGGGGGCCGAATACTTTCGCAAGGCACTGTACATGCAACAATGAAAACACCTATGATTGCTATCGTACCTTCACCACTGTAATTGGTCTTGCATGATGTATTCTCTGTATCCTTACAGACTGTGGACTTACAAAGCCACATGGCCGGCTACCTCCTGGAATGTGGCCCCTTGGCCCCAACCCGGAGGTGTCCGGCTCATTTTAAGGTGACAGGAACATTGAAGCATGTAATCATTGATTTAATCTCTCGTTTTGTCAAATTAGCATTAAAGGAGAGAGGACTGAAATGAAAAGGACTGGGTGGAAAGGTTTGCAAAATGGATGCCACCTTTTATTTCTGCTAGTACCAAAATAGTGGAGTTTGTGAAGAGACTGAAAAGGGACAGAGTGTAAAGGAGAGAGGAAAAAGTACTGAATGGATGAGCAAGTGGAGAAAAAAATGTGTTTTACTTCAACCCGATAGGCCAACCTGCTGAGCGCTATTTTAAGAATTCTTATTGTACTCTATTCTTGGTGTTATCTCCTGCTTTCCCAAGTGCAAACATCTGTGGCAGGTAGAAAGAATAGCCTATAGATAAGGTGAGCTCTATAGAGAGATTGTGGTAGAGAAAAAGGTTAATGGCAGCCCACCCCAGTAGCAGAGTCGAAGTAAGGAGAAAAGGGAATGACTCCATGTGCCCTGTGTTTGTACAACACCACCTTATTCCATCTCAAGCCCCACCCACACTCCTGCCTTGCCAGGAAAGTGGAAATTTCCACTAATTCAGTTTCTCCAACTCCCTCTAGGTTTCCCGCCTTCATTCTACCTGTTCCGTACTGCGACTATTGGTCTGTGTAATGCCTGCTCAGAGACATCTCATTGGTGGACCCTCCTCACTACCCTTTTCCTCCGAATCTATATTCATAAGTCATGCCTTAAGTGTTTTTTTGTTATGTAACAAAACAACATGAAACACCTTGTCCACATTGAAGGGACAGCAGTGGAGGTGGAAGGATTTAAAGTTCCTTGGCGTAAACATCACAGACAAACTAAATGTATTTTATTTCACCTTTATTTAACCAGGTAGGCCAGTTGACAACAAGTTCTCATTAACAACTGCGGCCTGGCCAAGATAAAGCAAAGCAGTGCGACACAAACAACAACACAGAGTTACACATGGAATAAACAAACGTACAGTCAACAACACAATAGAAAAAAAGTCTATATACAGTGTGTGCATATGGCGTGAGGAGGTAAGGCAATAAATAGGGCATAGTAGCGAAGTAATTACAATTTAGCAAATTAACACTGGAGTTATAGATGTGCAGATGATGATGTGCAAGTAGAAATACTGGTGTGCAAAAGAGCAGAAAAGTAAATGAAACAATAAGGGGATGAGGTAGGTAGATTGGATGGGCTATTTACAGATGGGCTGTGTACAGCTGCAGCGAACGGTAAGCTGCTTAGATAGCTATGCTTGAAGTTAGTGAGGGAGATATAAGTCTCCAATGGTCCACATGTCTCAAATGGTCCACTCACACAGACAGTGTGGTGAAGAAGGCACAACAGTGCCTCTTCAACATCAGGGCGGAAGAATTTTGCCTTGTCACCCAAAACCCTGACAAACTTTTACAGATGCACAATCGAGAGCATCTTGTCGGACTATATCACCGCCCGGTACGGCAACTGCACCGCAGGCAACCCAAGGCTCTCCAGAGGGTGGTGCGGTCTGCACAACGCATCACCGGGGGCAAACTACCTGCCCTCCATGACACCTACAGCACCCGATGTCAAAGGAAGGCCATAAAGATCATCAAGGACAACAATCACCCGAGCCACTGCCTGTTCACCCCGCTATGATCCAGAAGGCGAGGTCAGTACAGGTGCATCAAAGCTGGGACAGAGAGACTGAAAAACAGCTTCTATCTCAAGGCCATCAGACTACTAAACAGCAACTACCTCAGAGAGGCTGCTGCCTACATTGAGACCCAATCACTGGCCACTATAATAAATGGAACACTAGTCACTTAAACAATGCCACTTTGAAAAATGGCACTTTAATAATGCTTACATGTCTCACATAAGGAAATCAGTCACCCCGCTATGATCCAGAAGGCGAGGTCAGTACAGGTGCATCAAAGCTGGGACAGAGAGACTGAAAAACAGCTTCTATCTCAAGGCCATCAGACTACTAAACAGCAACTACCTCAGAGAGGCTGCTGCCTACATTGAGACCCAATCACTGGCCACTATAATAAATGGAACACTAGTCACTTAAACAATGCCACTTTGAAAAATGGCACTTTAATAATGTTTACATGTCTTACATTACTCACATGCATATACTGTATTTTATACCATGTATTGCACCTTGCCTATGCCGCTCAGCCATCGCTCAACCATATACTTATATGTACATATTCTCATTCACCCCTTTAGATTTGTGTGTATTAGGTAGTTGTTGGGGAATTGTTAGATTACTTGTAAGGTACTGTATTACTGCACTGTCGGAACTAGAAGCACAAGCATTTTGCTACACTCGCATTAACATACATGTGTATGTGACCAATAACATTTTATTTGATTGTTGCTCTCAAATGTAGTATTATTTTATTTTTCTCTGAACAGATTTGACCACACACACTTGGACTAGGTGCAAAACGCCATCACCCGTGGGGTCAGTCAGCATCGCTGTTGAACTTAGAATCCGTGGCTAATGGCTCAATAATGGTGGCTCTGACCAATGATGAGGCAGAGCTGTTGTGGGATGACAGAACAGATGATACATTTACATTTCCTTCTCCAGTAGATCAGACATTTTGCCTCCAATTTATACTCAACAAAAATATAAACACAACATGCTACAATTTAAAAGATTTGACTGAGTTACAGTTCACATAAGGAAATCAGTCAATTGAAATAAATGAATTAGTCCCTAATCTATGGATTTCACATGACTGGGAACATAAACTCAGCAAAAAAAATAACTTCCCTTTTTCAGGATCCTGTCTTTCAAAGATAATTCGTAGAAATCAAAATAACTTCACAGATCTTCATTGTAAAGGGTTTAAATACTGTTTCCCATGCTTGTTCAATGAACCATAAACAATTAATGAACACGCACCTGTGGAACGGTCGTTAAGAAACTAACAGCTTACAGACAGTAGTCAATTTAGGTCACAGTTATGAAAATTTAGGATACTGACTCTGACTCTTCTACTGACTCTGAAAAACACCATAAACAAAGATGCCCAAAGGTCCCTGCTCATCTGTGTGAACATGCATTAGGCATGCTGCAAGGAGGTATGAGGACTGCAGATGTGGTCAGGGCAATAAATTGCAATGTCTGTACTGTGAGACTTCTAAGACAGCGCTACAGGGAGACAGGACGAACAGCTGATTGTCCTCGCAGTGGCAGACCACGTAACAACAACACCTGCAGAGGATCAGTGGATCCGAACATCACACCTGCGGGACAGGTACAGGATGGCAACAACAACTGTCCTTGGTGGAAGAGCTAAGTAACATCTTACAGCAAGAACTGGCAAATCTGGTGCAGTCCATGAGGAGGAGATGCACTGCAGAACTTAATGCAGCTGGTGGCCACACCAGATACTTTTGATTTTTACCCCCCCCTTGGTTCAGGGACACGTTATTCCATTTCTGTTAGTCACATGTCTGTGGAACTTGATCAGTTTGTCTCAGTTGTTGAATCTTATGTTCGTACAAATATTTACACATGTTAAGTTTGCTGAAAATAAACACAGTTGACAGTGAGAGGATGTTTTATTTATTTTTGCTGAGTTTAGATATCTGTTGGTCACAGACACCTTAAAAATAAAAGATAGGCCTCCTGGGTGGTGCAGTGGTCTAAGGCACTGCATCGCAGCTGCTTCCAGAGACTCTGGGTTCGAGCCCAGGCTCTGTCGCAGCGGCCGCGACCGGGAGGTCCATGGGGCGACGCACAATTGGCCTAGCGTCGTCCGGGTTAGGGAGGGTTTGGCCGGTGGGGATATCCTTGTCTCATCGCACACTAGCGACCTCTGTGGCGGGCCGGGCGCAGTGCACGCTGGGTGTACGGTGTTTCCTTTGACACATTGGTGCGGCTGGCTTCCGGTTTGGATGCACGCTGTGTTAAGAAGCAGTGCGGCTTGGTTGGGTTGTGTTTCGGAGGACGCATGGCTCTCGACCTTCGTCTCTCCCGAGCCCGTACGGGAGTTGTAGCAATGAGACAAGACAGTAACTACTAACAATTGGACACCATGAAATTGGGGAGAAAAAGGGGGTAAAAATAAATAAAAGATAGGGGTGTGGATCAGAAAACCAGTCAGTATCTGGTGTGACCACCATTTACATCATGCAGATCTCCTTCACATAGTTGTTGATTGTGGCCTATGCGAAGTTGTTGAATATTGGCGGGAACTGGAACACGCTGTTGTTCAAGTCAACCCAGAGCATCCCAAACATGTTCAAAGGATGACATGTCTGGTGAGTATGCAGGCCATGGAAGAATTGGAACATTTTCAGCTTCTGTGTACAGATCCTTCCTTGCCACTGCCACGCCTGCTTCCTCCCTCCGGCGCTCGACGTTGCCTGTCTACTAACCACCGGGCCTGGCAACCCACATTGCGCACACCTGGCAACCATTATTGCGCACACCTGCTCCCATCGTTAAGCACACCTGGACTTCAGCACCACCCTGACTACTCTCCCTTATTATAGCCCTCACCAACCTCAGTCATCAGGCAGTATTGGTTCTGTTTTCATGTCAGACGCGTCTCTTGTTTTGTAACGCTCTAGGGACATTATTAAACTAGTCATCTGTACCTGCTTCCTGACTCTCTGCGTCTTCATTAAAGTGACATGGGGCAGTGTATTATCATGCTGAAACATGAGGCAATGGCGGAGGATGAATGGCATGGCAATGTATCTCTGTGCAATTGTGTTATAACCCCACCATGTGTTCACAACGTTGACATTAGCATACCGCTCGCCCACACAACGCCATACACGTAGTCTGCAGTTGTGAGGCCGGTTGGACGTACTGAATTTAAAAAAAAATGTTGATGGCTTATGGTAGAGAACTTAACATTCAATTCTCTGGCAACAGCTCTTGTGGACATTCCTGCAGTCAACATGCCAATTGCACACTCCCTTAACTTGAGACATCTGTGGCATTATGTTGTGTGACAAACCTGCACATTTTAGAGTGGCCTTTTATTGTCCACAGCACAAGGTGCACCTGTGATCATGCTGTTTAATCAGCTTCTTAATATGTCACACCCTTCAGGTGGATGGATTATCTTGGCATAAGCAAAAATTCTCACGAATAGGGATGTAGACAAATTTGTGCGCAACATTATAGAGAAATAAGGCTTTTGTGCATATGGAACATTTCTGGGATCTTTTATTTCAGCTCATGAAACATGGGACCAACACTTTACATGTTGCGTTTGTATTTTCGTTCAGTGTAGATTGAACACCAATGAGACGGTGTCCAAATTGAAATGTCTCAGCTCTTCTGAAATTTGACTATCTTCTGATGTAATAGGTAAATTATGGTTGGTAATACAGATATGCTCTTCCTTTCAGTCACAACCACAACAGTTGAATTGTAGGGTGGCTACTGGCTAGATCTTTATCTGGGGGTTTATAAAGCTCCTTCCTCATCACCAAGGTAGCGAGAGACTGACATTCTGTGTATTCTCAAACATTGGTGGAGCTGTAGTTAAGGAGACGTCATAGATAAGCGAACGTTGATTGAGAAATGATGGCGTACCATTCGGAGGCCGTGAGACAGAGAAACCGAGGGAGGAGTGTCCATGGGTTAATGTTAGGGCACACTGACCTCGGCCCCATAATGAAACACCAACAAAGAACCATCTGCACAGCCACCAGAGAGCAGAGACGAGGAGGGACACTTGGGGGATAGGGTGGGGGAGGGACTGATAGGAGCATAGAGACTAAGGAAGGACAGAGAAAGAACCAGGGCTGGCCGAGAGATATTTGTATTTATTATGGATCCCCATTAGCTGTGGCCAAGGCAGAAGCTACTCTTCCTGGGGTATTGCAAAATAAAGGCAGTTATACAAAAAAACATGACATTACATTTCACAGCAGATTGCACAACACATTAAGTGTGTACCCTCAGGCCATTACTCTACTGCTACATTTCTACAACACAAACTACATGTGTACATAGTGCGTATGTTATTATGTGTGTGTGTATATGCGTGTGTCTGTGCCTGTGTGTGTGTCTCTTCACAGTCCCCGCTGTTCCATATGGTGTATTTTTATCTGTTTTTAAATCTGATTTTACTGCTTGCGTGAGTTACTTGATGTGGAATAGAGTTCAATGTAGTCATGGCTCTATGTAGTACTGTGCGCCTCCCATAGTCTGTTCTGGACTTGGGGACTGTGAAGAGATCTCTGGTGGCATGTCTTGTGAGGTATGCATAGGTGTCTGAGCTGTGTGCTTGTAGTTTAAACAGACAGCTCTGAGTATTCAACATTTCAATACCAATTGTAATTTTCCTAAGTCCCTCTTTAGGACTTTCCTTGTTGATAGTGCTGTTAAGAAGGCAGAGCAGCACTTTATTACAGACAGACATCCCCCATCTTAGCTATTGTGGTATCAGTATGTTTTGACCGTGACAGTTTACAATCCTGGGTTACTTCAAGCAGTTTAGTCTCCTCGACTTGCTCAATTTCCACATTATTCATTACAAGATTTAGTTGAGGTCTGGGTTTAGTGAATGATTTGTCCCAAATACAAACTTTTAGTTTTTGAAATATTTAGGGCAAACTTATTCAAGTGGAATGAAAGGACGAGGAGGAATAAGAGAATAGATGTTTGGACCTGTAATAACAGGGAATACGGAGCCCTCGTAAAAAGCAGTGGTCCCCAGTGCACATGGTGAAATAAAGTTGGGGCTCAGGGGAATTCCGTGGTGTAAAGTACTTAAGTAGTACTTTAAAGTATTTTTTACTTAAGTCGTTTTTTGGGTTATCTGTACTTTACTATTTATATTTTTGACAACTTTTAATTTTACTTCACTACATTCTTAAAGAAAATAATGCCCTTTTACTCAATACATTTTCCCTGACACCCAAAAGTATTCGTTACATTTTTAATACTTACCAGGACAGGAAAATGGTGCTGTCTGGTTTGCTTTATATAAGGAATTTGAAATGATTTATACTTTTACTTTTGATACTTAAGTATATTTTAACAATTACATTTACTTCTAATACATAAGTATATTTAAAACCAAAGACTTGTACTCAAGTAGTATTTTACTGGGTGACTTTCACTTGAGTCATTTTCTACTTTTACTCAAGTATGACAGTTGGGTACTTTTTCCACCAGTGGGGGATTTACATGGCTCCTCAGACACACAAACTAGAACCCCCTTAGCAGCCTGTGAAATGGAGGGCCGCTGTAATTATTCATGAGCAAACTTCCTGTAAATGGCAGAATGACGCCAAGTCAACTGAAACTCAGAAGGCTGATCAAGACTAATGTTTAACCTAGCCCAGGGCCTGTTCTGGTTCCAGCAGACTTGGTCATCTCAACATTTCACATTTACCACAAACTGAGGGGTTTTAAGTCCACACCAGAACACAAGTATTTCAGATGTATGTCCTCTCATAGAAGGGAAAACCACTATGAAAGAGAGCATAATAACATCGCTTGCTTTTTAATTTAGAACTACTGAAAAGTGATGACTATCATGACTTTAATGCAAGTGTACTGACAATAGTAGCACTGCTGATAATGATATAACGTTGTATAATCATATTAAACGGACATCTGTGTCAATCACACAGTCAATTACAAAATATCTACAGGTAAAGGATCTAGATTACTTAGCATCCACTGCCCGGTAGCCTGTTTTTTTGCCCAGCTGAAAGCAAAGGTAAACTGCTAGTGTTGCCGCTTAGTGGTGGACTGCCTTTATGCCAAGTATAGGACTAGGCACAACATTCACCCCCCAAAATACACAAAGCCTGGAAAACTGACCCTTTAAAGTGAGAATAAAACCTAAAACAGAACATGAATAAAATGGTATCTGAAGGTAGAGGTTCAATCAACGGATTTGAAAAATAACAGCACAGCCTGATTGGTTGGAGACTCTTGGTCTGCTGGTTGCCTAGCAGCACATATTGGTGGGTGAATTGGAGGGGAATGGGGGGAGGGCTCTGGGCTCTTTAGTCATGTTCCAGAGCAGCAGGCAGACTAGGGAAATACCTGGCACAATTCCCAAAAAGACAATCTGAAAAGGAGAGAGAGAGAAAAGGGAATTAGGGTGAGAGTCTTAACCGGTGCAGATCACGGAGTTGTTGCAAATAAATTATATTTCTGGTTTGTGTGAAGGGAGGTGATTTATCGGAGCAATAAAAATCCATTGCCCTCTCTTGTGCTTAGAAGCTGATAACATGCCATATAAAAAGTGAATCCTACCAGGGGAGAGGGAAAATATGTTGTCATACATACACATATCTAAACGGATTTGGAAAGGATTGACGAACTGCATGCAAGTATTACGTAAAATAAATTAAGTGTCGTTTTGACTCGACCTACAGTGACGAGAGCCAAAAGAGAGAGTGAAGGCAAAAACACAGGAAAAAAATAATACAAAACAGGACATTGACTGTAACTGATAAGGACATAGAGGAGGTGAGATAGAAATGGCAAAAATGAACAGGAAACAGGCCAGTTTGGAAAGCTCAGATAAGAGAGCGAGAGCGAGAGAGACAGAGAGTGTTCCTGTAGATGCAGGTCTGGCAAGTGTGGGTGTAAAATGTCTCTCAGCAAGTTTCCACTAGCTGCTCTTATGCTTTGTCTGAGACTACTCGCAATATTTCATGTGAAGCAAAATAGGGATAAGAATAGGGGCTCAAATCAGAGTAGACGGCAAAAAGGATAGTGGGGGCAGAAGGTGGAGAAGTGAATGGAAAGAGCATGGGAGTAATAAGAGAAGGAAAATGGGGAGGAAATAAGAAAGTGAGGGAGACAGTGAAAAGAGGAGAGAGTAGGAAGAGTAGTGGTGGCCTGCTGGTTGGCAGGGCTTAGAGAGTAGGAGGTGGGCCTTGGGACTGGGCTGGGGACTGGCTGGTGCAGGCGGTCTCCAAGGCAGATGTGGAGCCTTTGTCAGGAGGAAGAAATTAGGTTCTGTTGTGATTAAAGGGAAGGTTTCTATGGCAATGCAGCGAGCTGTGCGCACAGAGAATTTAGTTGGGCGTGGAGGGGGCTCAGTAAGAGTCGAATTTCAAAGCAAACATCCTCCTCCATATCATCTCTCTTGCCCTGCCTCTTTCTCATATTTCCTTTTTTATCTTTGATTTTTTAAATCTTTTATTCATAGTTACACAGTGGAGTTTCAGAGTGGATTAGTCACAGTCTCCCTTCTTTACAAACTGCTGTCAAATCTCTCTGTATAGGGACAGATACAGTCAGGTCCAAAATGATTAGCACCCTTGATAAAGATGAACAAAAAAAGACTGCATAAAATAATACAAATACTGAGCTATTATTGTATGCAATTTTTTTGGGGGGAAATTATTTTGATACTAATGTGTGTTTGGGGTTATTGGAACACATTGTAATTGGTACTTGGGGTTGTTTTCTTGCTGAAGATCCACTTTGCGGCCAAATTTCAGCCTCCTTTTAGAGGCATCCAGGTTTGTTGCTGCCAACATATTTTGCAGTAGCCCTTCTCTGTATATGCAGATTTTTTAAACCGCAAAACCCAACACTGATGTGTGTGGTCAAAGAGCTCTATTTTCATGTCATCTGACCATAGCACCGGTTCCAATCCAAGTGCCAACGCCGTTTAGCCAAACTCCTGGAGTTTACATTTGTTGAATGACATGACAATAGAGCTCTTTGGCCACGCACACCAGTGGTGGGTTTTTGCTATGAAAGAAATATGCAGAAAATAACCCCATACCTACTTGTAAAATATGGTGGTGGATCTTTGATGTTATGGGGCCATTTTGCTTTTACTGGTCCTGGGGGCCTTTAAGGTCAACGGCATCATGAACTTCACCTAGTGCCAGAACATTTTTAGGCAAAAATCAGGTTGCCTCTGCCGAGAGGCTGAAACTTTGACGCAAGTGAATCATACAGCAAGACAATAAGCTCAAGCACAACTGAAAATCCACTAAGTCATTGGTAATTGATCACAAAATCAACATGTTGCAACTGCCATCTCAGTCTTCAGACTTGAACCCCATTGGAAACCTCTGGTTTGAATTGAAGAGGGCAAGGATCTGGAAAGACTCGGCATTGAGGAATATAATTGCATTTTTGGACCGCAATCACATTTTATATATAGTTCCCTATCTGTTTGAATAGGCGTAAAACAATATCCTACAAATATTCATGATCAAACTTTTAGATATGAAAAGGAAATTAAAAGTCCCTCGGTACCAGTAAGTGACAAGCAGGAAACAGACCCGGAAGGATAGAGGTAGGAACCACCTGACACACATTGTCATTCAAAATCATTCAAACTCTTTCATCACATATTAAAGCCTTTGAAGCCCTTTAACAATGCGGATTGTCCTTTGTGGCTATCAATCTATATGTGCACCTACAATGAGTGGAATGGCAATGATATGCTGCCCTCTTGTGTTTGGTTGTCAGAGAGCAGGACAGCAGGACAGCAGGGGGGTCTTGACAACAGACTTGAATAGGCAGCCGGGTGGCCTGTGACACATAAAAAAACAGCTGGCTGCCAGACTGAGTGAAGTCTCCTAACCTAATTAGTTCAAGCTAAACAAATCACACTTTGTTGAAACAGACCATGAAGCAGCACCATGGTTGTGGACTACAGGAAAAGGAGGACTGAGCACGCCCCCATTCTCATCGACAGGGCTGTAGTGGAGCAGGTTGAGAGCTTTAACTTCCTTGGTGTCTACATCACCAACAAACTATCTTGGTCCAAACACACTAAGACAGTTGTGAAGAGGGCACGACAAAGCCTATTCCCCCTCAGGAGGCTGAAAAGATTTAGCATGGGTCCTCAGATCCTCAAAGTTCTACAGCTGCACCACCGAGAGCATGGTTGCATTACTGCCTAGTATGGTAACTGCTCGAACTCCAACCGCAAGGCACTACAGAGGGTAGTCCGTACGGCCCAATACATCACTGGGGCCAAGCTTCCTGCCATCCAGGACCTCTATACCAGGCGGCGTCAGAGGAAGGCCCCAAAAATGGTCAAAGACTCCAGCCACCCTAGTCATAGACTGTTCTCTCTGCTACTGCATGGCAAGCGGTACCAGAGCGCCAAGTCTAGGTCCAAAAGGCTTCTTAACAGCTTCTGCCCCCCCAGCCATAAGACTCCTGAACAGCTATTTGCATTGTCCCCCCACCCCCTATTTTACACTGCGGCTACTCTCTGTTTATCATCTATGCATAGTGACCAACTCTACCTACATGTACATTTTACTTCAATTACCTTGACTAACCTGTGCCCCTACACATTGACTTTGTACCGGTACCCCCTGTATATAGCCTCGCTACTGTTATTTTACTGCTGCTCTTGAATTATTATTTTAGACTTATCTATTTTTTACTTAACACTTATTTTTCTTAAAACTGCATTGTTGGTTAAGGGCTCGTAAGCAAGCATTTCACAGTAAGGTCTACACCTGATGTATTCGGCGCATGTGACATAACATTTTATTTTAATTTGATAATTTAAAAAAAAGTGTTATAGAAGTGCAAGTCTATCATACATTAAATCAGAACTGAAACGGAGACATTTGGTAATTTACTCTTGGTTGAAATTCAGGTGATATTACTATATGACAAGAGCAGCCATTCGCCCCAGGGCCGAGGTCTTTCACCTGGTGGGTAGCTATGGCTGTCTGTGTGTGCCGCTCCTCTCAAGCCACTGGGGGACGCCGGTGGCAGTTGGACGGCAAACTCATCTTTCTCCTCGCTCCTGCATGACGCAATGATCCCTCCTTCAGCAGTACCTATGGAACATTATCACTTATAGCGGGCATACAGTAATTGAGAGGGTTCATGTTGAAAGTACAGGATGTTTGGAACGGTTTGATCATCATCGACAGTCTTAGTAGTCTGGTGATCAAGGTGAAGGGAATGAAAAACAAAGATTGCAAAGTATCATAACCAAAAATGATATTGTTGGAAGGGTACGATTCTCTGGCGTAGTTCTCCTGCTCTTCCTCGTCAGTAAGTGGAGACTCCTCCGTGTTATAGTCATCCCTGAGGAGCGCCATCACACACACAGGGTACATGTAGAAACACACAAGCTAAAACCAATACACAAAAGTACCAACCCAGTGACTGGAAGCTGTATGATGATATTCAGTCTGGTGACGTCTGGGTTCTAACCCAGTAGAAAAATCAGGACAGGCCTTTTGGTTCATACTCCTCATCAATATCCTGTGAGACGAAACAGAGAGGGGGTTACATTGCACAGTGTGACGTGTGTGTACATACAGACTGACAGTAGACTGGTCCTGATCTTAATGCTGTAAGATGAGAAGGAGCAAAATACAGAGAGATCCTTGATGAAAACCTGCTCCAGAGCGCTCAGGACCTCAGACTGGGGGCAAAGGTTCACCTTCCAACAGGACAACGACCCTAAGCACACAGCCAAGACAACGCAGAAGTCTCTGAACGTCCTTGAGTGGCTCAGCCAGAGTCTAGACTTGAACCCGATCGAACATCTCTGGAGAGACCTGAACATAACTGTGCAGCGACGCTCTCCATCCAACCTGACAGAGTTTGAGAGGATCTACAGAGAAGAATGGGAGAAACTCCACAAATACGGGTGCCAAACTTGTAGCGTCATACCCAAGAAGACTCGATGCTATAATCGCTGCCAAAGGTGCTTCAACAAACTACTGAGTAAAGGGTCTGAATACTTATGTAAATATAGGTCTAGAAAAACTGTTTTAGCTTTGTCATTATGGGGTATTGTGTGTAGATTGATGAAGGGGAAAAAAAAAACCCATTTTAATAAATTTTAGAATAAGGCTGTAATGTAACAAAATGTGAATAAAGTCAAGGGGTCTGAATAGTTTCTGAAGGCAGCATGTCTTACTATACTTTAGGACTTTTTGGGGACCAACAATTTCCATTTAAAAATCCTTCCCTAACCTTAATTTTAACCCTAACTCCTAAGCATAAAATAGCCTTTCTCAAAGTGTGGATGGCAAAATGGCCTCACTTCTCAGAATTCTTGTTGGTTTACTGTTCTTGTGAGGACTTCTGGTAAAACCTAAACACGCAGGTTTGCTGAGTGTGCATATGGACTCCTACCATGGCTGTGCTGTATGTATTGTGTGTTGCAGGGAGCCCAGTGCTGGCGGAATCACTTGAGAGCTGCCATGGCAGGCTGGCAGATCAGGACCAGGACAGTCAGAGCAACATTCCAACATCACATCCACAGACATTACACACCTACACAGTTAGGACTGAACTCAATGTTAGAGAACTCACATGTGAAGAGTTGCTTCAGTACCTGAAGATTCTTTGTGACCAAAAAGTTCACACAACAATAGATATTTTGGAAAAAGGTGTATTATCAATACAAGAAGCCTTAAACATAACAAACGTTTCAAACTACCAATGCAGTTTCAGTGCAGTTTCAGAATATACATATTTTTTCAGCAGGGCAAGTCACATCAGTATAAACACAGCAAATGCCTGTTAATAAATACATACATTAAAATGAATAAATAAAAAGCACGCTCCTTAAGTTAATCATATTCAAGGGAGATTTTTTTTTTTTTTAATATTTTTTTTAATTGGTCACGGTTTTGATGGTCATTGATTATCTCCCTATTGTCCTATGCTATAGGAAGCTCTTAGGTGATACCGTCACTAAGGTAAAACCTCAAAACAAAAACCAGCCTCCAAACGTAACACTCAAATGCAAGTGAAATGTGAAATAAACAAGAGAAAAATAAAAACTAACAGTACACTACAAAACATTGCTTTTGTGAATGGAAATTAAACAAAAGGAACATTTAAGTGGAAAGAGATTGTCTGTGGGATTTAGATAAATGGCTAATCATTTTGTTAATCACGTCACAAGACGTGATCCACTAAACCAGAGCTTAGAACATCATTTAAAATGAGGTCCAATGCAACTGCTTTCACCTCAATATGAACTCACTTCTGGGTAACAATCAAGTACCTTGATGTGATAGTTTATTTTTGACAATGTTTAATTCAAAACTAAAATAGCTTCTTAGCAAAGAGCAATTTCTCAAGCAAGAATTTTGTGGTCTGAGTGGGGAGGGGAAACGGAAAACTAGTTGTTATTGGCCGAGAGGTTTGGAACTCTTTCTTATTGGTCCATTAACCAATTTACTGCCCGGTGGTGATACCAGGCACGTCAAAACTCCATCCCACCAAAACAGGCTGCAATTTCAGGTGGTCTTTTCAAACAGCTTTTACTCTAAAAAGGCATTATCATCATATTCACAATTTCACAGTATTATTCCATCCTCAGTGTAGAAACATAAAAATCACATTTTTGACTGCGCTGGGCCTTGGTGACTGCCATTTCAGGTATTTGGTGTGTAGGTATACCTTTTGTAATGCTCGTTATGACCCCTAAAATAATATCCCATGTAAGCTTCAACATATCTTTTTAACACAGGCATAGCTTGTCTGCTTGAACTGGGAGGTATATTAACGCTAATGTAAGATATGTCACTCATTGCGACAGTACTTGCTGGGCACCGATGCATCAAAACAATGCTAGCGAACACATTTTAGTTCCAGTGAGAGGGTGAGCATGACCTCCTGCAATGACAGTCAGCCCACAGCTCTCCACAGAATAAAAATCAGATCCAAGGCCATTAGAATACAAGTTGAGAAGGTCGGCTGAAGCAAAAGCTTCAGCAGCAATAGAAAGTTCTGCTCTACACAGGCACTCCTTTATGTAAGTGATCCATACTCAATTATACAGTATACTCATACAGTGCTCTGACAAGCACACAACCGTTCAAGTTTTCAATCATACAGGGTTTGGATTGCAACTTTCTCACTGTTTTTGCTGCAATATTGTTACTATGTCAACAATGTAGTGAGTGGACATCAGCTTTCCTTTTCACGATCATGTATTTTCTGCCCGGCTCCTTCGCCAAGTTCAGATGACATGCGCGTAATTAGGCCTAATCTATTTTCCTAGAGCATCTTTAGTCCCACCAGAGTCGCCCTAGAACCAAACTCGTATCTATACTGTATGTTCTAGTACCATCTGTTGATCACACTGGCCCTCCTCGTGAGAGAGTGACAAGATAAACTGGCAAATACTCAATGTAAACAATGTCAGATTCTGAAACTTAAACACAACATCATCGTGATTGTTCAAGGAGCAACACAGGACTGACAAACATCTAAAACACAGCATACAATGTTTAATCCAGTGTCCAATGGCAATAGGCAACCCAAAGGGTATAAAATAGCCATGTGAAATGGTAAGACCATCCATCCATCCATCCGGCAGTCCGTCGGTGAATCAGAAAGATGAGTTTGTTTGAGTGGGGGTTCAGTTGTGAGTTTGAGGAGAGAGGGCAGTTCTACCATTGGTTTCACCCAAAGAGGGAGAGAGAGAGAGAGAGTGAAAGGGAGAAAGATTGGACCATGAGAGGAGAGTGTGTTTCTAACGGGCAGATGTTGGGAAGGGGGATGTGGTCACAGGGTAAGCCCCCCCTCTCCTCTTCCGCTCACTGCTTCTTCTCTGTCTGTTCCTGGGGGTTCTGGTAGGTCACAGGGTAACATCTCGCTCCTCCATCTCTCATCCCTCTCTACCTGATACACTCCTCCTCTGATGGGCTTTCTGATTCCTCGTTCTCGCTGTCCTCTAGCTCGGGAAGGTCTCCCCACAGCAACAAGTTTAAACCTGCAACAAAAGACAAAGTCAACACCAAAGTTTGTGTGTGGCAGACTGTGGTGCAGCAGTTTAATTAAGTCTCGCCAACTCGCTAAGCCAATCAAAAATTGGCCAAAGCGGAAACAGGCTAGCATCCAGGCGTTGCACAACGACCCCAAGTAATATATTCAACCTCTGCATTTTTTTTCTGCTGGTGCTTACAGATGTGGAAGTAGAGATAGGAAGAGTACACATACAATGCCAAACATTGTGTCAGTCGGTCTGGCAGAGGGTACTGTGTCTTGTCACAAACTATGTATTTAGGGGAATTTCTTCTTTACATCTACTTTAACTAACTCCTTTGGGTTCAGGACATTCCTCTTGTGATACAGTCTGTATTGTTCATGAGCAGGCACTGTAAGAGGGCAGTGTGCTGGGGAGACAGTAAGTGAAGAAGTTTTAACCTGTAACATCCAGTCGGTTGAGGGTGGACACAGCATCACTGTTAAACATCCAGAAATGGCCATTGTTACAGGACAGCAAGCAGGGCTTACAGGGAGCGACCACGTGATACCCCACAACATTACCACTGAAGAGGGGGAGAGAGGGGAGGCAGAGCGTGGGAAATAGATACAGAGAAAGGGGTAGGGGGAAATATATATATAGAGAGAGAGACAGGGAAGAGAGAGAGAGAAACAAAAAAAAAAACATGTCAGCTTTTTATAGGGAGCACCTGTGAAAGTGCTAACTATCAGTAGGCAGTAGGTGTCTATTATCTACCCAATGCGTTTCTGTGAACAACAACAAAGCACCGGAGAAACAAAAGGGGCCTGACAAAAGCCTCCCTGTACCCACCAAACTGCTGGCTGAACAACTTCCTACTGAAGCACAACACATGGACATTTGCACACATTTACATTGGTATTTGTCATTATAAACATGAATAAACAACACCCCCACCAAAACAGCCACAGCAGTGTTGCACTGTTATTTTGTAAACACAAAGCACGTAGGATTATATGGCGATGCAAACAGGTTAGAGTGATGGGAGTAGGCAAATCTGTGATTACAGTAAGGTTAAATACACACCATTTCAGGCAGGCGATATCTCTCAGTTTGCATCTGCAGCTTTCTGTAGAGTAGCAGCTGGCCACAAAGTCAACAGTCCTAGAAGGGGGGAGAGAACAAAGGGGCACCATCTCATTCTAGCCATAGAGTGTGATAATTGATAAGAACTTATGTCAATGTATAAAGTATTCACTATATCTCACTGTAATCACAAACACTCAAACAAAAACAACTGAGCGATCCCCTCCCCCAATAGAAAACATAATATTAGCTAATTAGACACAACTACATCCACACATTCAGTGATCATGTCATAACACCATAGTGGCGGTATTGCTTACCTGTTGGGAGGTATGTCCGTAGAAAACAGCTCAATTTCGGTGTCTGCAAGAAGTACTGCCTTCATTCCTCTTGTGCAGAGTAGACTCTCACAGTATATACAATTCACTTGAGTGACACATTTGTTTTTGAAGTTGGAGGTAGACATGCTCTTCAAATACTGTTCTGCTAGCCCCAGAATCCCAGTGTCCAGAGGAAATGTGTCAAAACAGATCGATCAATGTAGCAATGGTAGCTCCTCTGAAGCGAACGTTACCAAAAATAAAAATGTATCGCTAACTGTTACCTAAGTTAGCTAGCTAAACACTATTGTTACTGGATAACTTAGTGGATAACTTAGCTAGCAACAACTAGCTGGACGTCGCTAGCAGCAGGTTGGTTATAAAACATACGCCACAAATCAGATGGCGTAACGTTGTCATATAGCTACCGTTAACGTTTCCACGTCTATATTGGAGGTGTCAATAATTAGCTAACTAGATAGCTACCGACTCTTGTTGATAGCAAGCTAGCTACGTTAACTACTTGTCAACACAGAGCCGCAAGATAGCTATCGTTAGCTACGTTCGTTAAAGTAACGAGTGACCACAATAACACAGCATCCGATGTTCAAAATAGCCAATGGTCTGTTGCCATTTCAACTTATCTTCGACGTGCTCTTCTCATATGAAACAATTTCCTGAATCTTTGTTCAGTTACGTCGTTGCATTCACAGATTCAGTCAATTGTTGTAGTAGTAGCCAGCTAGTTTCACTGTTGTGTTGATTGTTTATAACTTCCTGTTAGCTGCCGATACTTCCTGAAACATTTTTTAAACGGCTTTATGTCAAATTTCGATTGGCTCTCGGGGACAATAATGACTATTCCATTGGGTAATAATCGTAAATCACGCCTACCTAGGTAATCTTGACAGTCGATTTAAAGGATGCTATGTCATTCATAATCAATTCAACCAATCGAAAGATGTAAAATCTAATATATTTCCATGAAGAGGCGGGGTTATTTTGTGGTTATCAATGTGGTGCATGAATAAGATTGGCTTTTAGCAACTTGCATTGTAAAGCGTGTGCGATGCAGTATGCGTTTATATGACACAAATAGTTAGAAAAGTAACTTTTGCAACTTATAACTTGGATGTATGTCAACGTTTGTAGAAAGACAATGGGTATCTAGCTAGTTGGCTAACGGTGTCCCGGAGACTGTACCTTCTTATTATATCTCAGTGGACTTGACTAGCTAGCTCCTTAGCCTACCTCTGGTCCTGAGACTTTTCTATGGCAAAAAAAAAGCGAAATACTTTATTCGTATATAGCTTGATCACTGTTATTTCCCCCTTCACTTATGGATGAGTGAAAAGGAAATATTTGTGAATTTAGCAACAGGCTGCTTCCACAGGGCTTTCATTCTTATGCCACACATGCTCAAATGCAACAGTTGCACCTTCTTTAAAGGGGTTGTCGCTCAGCTGCTATAGTTAGTTTAGTAAAACAGCTATAACTCATTGATTGGTTGACATTGCGATATGCCCATGTTTTGCAAGCACCACATGACTCTATTTCACACAATGATATAGGCCTAGGCTATATGACCTGTAACGTGTTCTAAGCTACCAATAAACTAATACAAAGTGTAACTGCCTATATAATTTACAAAAAAATTAAAAACAGTTTAACTCCGGGTGTGTTGTGAAAAGCAAAAACTCAGAAAAAGGTAAGAACACTTAAAAACAAACTGGGGTACCTTTTATCTTAAAAACAAACTGGGGTACCTTTTATAGGGGATAAAAGGTACCCCAGTTTGTTTTTAAGTGTTCTTACCTTTTTCTGAGTTTTTGCTTTTCACAACACACCCGGAGTTAAACTGTTTTTAGTCAATTATATTGTCAATGTCATGGGCACGTTGGACCACATTGAACTGAAATATATTTGTAGCTTTATGTTCTCTGGGCTCTGCCAGATATGACCCCACCCTAAAACAATGTAATGCATTTCTGCCGGCCGGATAATTAGTCGATCACAATTCAAGAGTACAGCTATTATATTGAGTCAGATTAGCCCTATGTGTTATTACAGTGTAGTGTGTAGGCAAGGGTCCGTCACTGTTCAGAACTACAGTTGGATATCATCTGACTGCCCTCCCAACCCTGTAAGGCCCTACACCCACCCCCAGACACATGGCAACACCCAGCATCTGGCCGAATCACTGCAGTATCAATAAAGTTGCCCATTGTTATAGGTTTGAATGATGTGTAAAAGCCCACTATTTTATCCATACATACACAGTATTAAATACTGGGCTAGTGTGATAATGAATATGTATGGACAAGCACTCAGCAGTTTATGTATCAACCAAATAAATGCGATACATGCATGGTGTGTGTGCTTTTCCCCATGCCTGCGCATTGGCTTCCCATTCCCAGCTCATCCATGTACCCCACTCTGACTCTAGGAGGAAGAGCAGAGAGCCACGGAGCCAAGCCATCCTCCGACCGTCGTGGTTACAGCCACTCACTGAAGGACTAAACTTTTTGGGAGTCTCCGCATCCGGCCGTGCTGGCTGACTGGTTATTGTTGGTTTAGGGGAATGCATCTCTCCTCTGTTTGCTTTATAAACGGGTTTGGGAACGCATTGAGGAAGGGGTCCACACGAATGGGAATACGGCAGCGCCAAACTCTTGCAATGCGGCCAGAGTGAAGGGGGTAGAAGACAATACCATTCCACGGGCTGTGGGGCTGCTCGCTATCAATATTTCAGTGGGGTCTGCTTCCAAGCGAATAGTTACAGTTCCATTTTTTTTCTCTGATTGCTCCTATAACCCATTATTGCGACGAATAGTGTTTTTGATTAGAAGAACAAGCCATGATGTCTACGGCCAAATTCCGAAAGGACAAGGAGATCGTAGCCGAATATGAGACTCAAGCCAAAGGTAATACTTTTCTACCAAGTTTTATATTGTTATAAATGCTGTTCCTTGCGCCCATGTTGGCTATCCAGCCCACAATGCCTTGGCGCATTTATTTTCCGCTTCGTGGATACGTCAACGTGGATCAGTTATTCCTGTCTAAGCCTACCCCAATATTCAAACTAATAGCCTATTCATTTTACAAAGGGTAACACCGCGTGGTTCCTATTCGACGGGTTTAGTAGGCAGATTATTCTTGTTAATTGTCATCATAGTCTACCGTGGTGTCACATCGAAGCGTTCTGTTTATTAATAACATATTGATAACCTATTTTATCGAGAGTAGCCTACCAAATCATCAGGCCCACAGTTGATAAAAATACATCCGATAGCCTTATGTCTGAATTACGCGGTATCGGTGCATCCATATACTGCATTAATAAGACAGTATGAAATGTGTTTTTGCTCTCCATGGGGATGTTATGTATGTAGCCTACAGATTCCACATGCCTGTGAAACAACGCAGGGCGTTTTCTCTCCCTGCAGGTCTCCCTGCCTTCTGGTGTGGTGCTAGGCATTCAGAACAACGTTAGGAATAGAGGACAGAATTATGAATTAAATGGCCCGTCGCCTCACGTGCGAGGGTCTGTCCGAGGTTCACCGAATGTCGCCTGAACCAAGGACATGGGCGCACGGGAGGGTTTTGGCGAGGTTTGTCACGGGGGAGTGGGGAGAGGATGAGAGGGGTAGTGTTTAGCGGGTTAACTGTTTACTCGCTGATGGTTTATCGATGTTTGCTGTCAAGGGGATCGTGGTATTTTCGTAGTTAGAGAGTCAGTCATACTAGATTTATATCTGAGTGGTAATAAGGATTGGAGAGGAAACTGTAGAGTGAAAGAGAGGACAGGATATGATCTTCCTAATGAACAGCACTGCATCCACAGAAGATTAGGTGACCCCCCCCCCCCCTGTTATGGGTCAGAGAAGGAGACAGAGAGGGGGACAGACACCACTTCATCATAAACTAGTCAGGTTAGCTGCATCCTAAGAGTCTGAAAGCGCTCCCCCTCTCCTTACATCTTTAATTCACAACCCCTGCTATAACTATACCCAAATCCATCCATATAGGAGAAATTAATGGACAGGTTTCCAACAATGGACAGACGGGAAGAACAGGAGAGAGAAGGAGAAGAAACATTTGATTAAGTTGGCACAGTGTGTTTGTGACTGTAACAGACCATTAAGACTAGCCCAGAGGCTGGCAGATGGCGATATTGAGTCATGTCATCTTACCGTCCAAATGCATTGTATTCCGCCGGCAGTACATTCGTTTCCCTGTGGACCGGTTTTTACCAAAAACATTTTCCATTCAGGCTGCAAAGGCTTCGATTTCCTCTTTATGCATATTTCAATTTTTACACCACAATGCTAGTGGCTGAATGCTAATCCCAGACGATTGTGTATCGTGTTCAGCCAATCATGTTACAGCAGTCTGGTTTTTCACCCCTAACCTAATGCAGGGCTGTATCTCATTAGTGGAAACCAAGACTCTTCTCAGAGCGGGTCTGTCGGTTTTGACCCTTTTCGTAGCAGGTGAGGAGAACATACGCAGTAGGTTAGGAGAATTAGGTTAAGGTTTGGAAAAGGGTTAGGGTTAGCTAAAATGTTAAAATTGTCCCCAACGCGAATCAAACACATCTATCTACAACCAGGTCTGCCCTGAGAACAGTCTTGGTTTCCACTAATACGATGCTGCTGAAGCCCAACTCAAACGAAAAGTGTTTTTGGTAGTGACTGAGAAAACAAACCGGCGTAAGCGTCAACAGTGTATTGTTCTCAAGCCTGGTCATATATAGCCTGGTCGTATATAGCCTGGTCGTATATAGCCTGCTCGTATATAGCCTAATTGTATATAGACTGGTCGTATATAGCCTAGTTGTATATAGCCTAGTTGTATATAGCCTAGTCGTATATAGCCTGGTTGTATATAGTCTAGTTGTATATAGCTATAGCCTATAGCCTAGGCAGGCTGAGCTGGAAAAATCGAGAGATAAGAGAGAATACTTTTATGTTAAACGATGAGACTAGCTAAATTCTAGCTAAATTCTAGCTAAATTCTTCATGAACTGCTAGGATGTATCTACAACTCTCCTCACAGTTGGTGAGCCAACATAACAACTGTTTGGTGCTGGCAGGCAGGTACAGTAGCTCCCATAGGACATATAAGGCGAGTCAAAACGAACACACAACAATAGTATGTAAGGGCTACATAGCGAACATAACAAATACAACTGTTTAAATGGATTCTCTTGACATTTAAGTTGGTTTTGGCAACGCGGTGCCTGTGAATTGACGCTCTTTACTCTCGCACGCACATTTTGACGCGTCAAAAGAAACTGCAGGAGGCGTAAAATAAAATAAATTAACCTCTGGTCATATAGATTTAGCCTGATTGCCTGAACGCAATACACAGGATTAGCATTTAGCCACTCTTGCATGGTGGTGGAAAATGGTGTTTCATAAGGAAAGTACACATATTTGACCAGTTTATTTCCTCTTTTCTCACCATTAAATAACGTTAAGGAGGAGATCGAAGCCTATGCAGCCTGAATGGAAAATGTTTTAGGTACGAACCGGTCCACGAGGGATACGAATGTATTTCCGGCTGCCATACACAGAAGAGAACAGAGGGGTAGAAAGAGAGGCTTTCATGGTCCAATGAGGAGGAGGCTGGGAAGTAGGCCCCATACCTTTTCTCTCTCTTTCATTCTTTTCCCCCTTTCTCTCCCCACCCAGGGAATGGAGCATGAAAGCAGGTCAGATGTATTCACAGATAGTATGGCTCTCTATTGCTTAGCAGCATCTCAATGGAGCCATAACCCTGTAGGATCTGAGTTGTTGGCAGTGACTTCTTGACCAGTGTTGGGGAGGAGTGAACTACATGTAGTTAAATGAGTAATTTAAGTACATTTTGAAGTAGCTTCGTGGTATTTGAACTGAATTCAAATCTAGGTGGTGTTTTTAGTAGTTAATAACTGTTTTTTTTGCCATGTAGCTGTCTAGATAACTACTGGAACTACACACTACTTTTTTTTTGCAAAAATAAGATATGGGCAATCATTTCCTTCATTTTTTGGCATCAGACCTGCCTAATTCTCACTTGAAACATCGTTTTTGTGTTTAATAGCTAAATTACACATTCTGTTAACATATGACCCCAAAGTGAACTGGTCTTGTAGTTTGTTGTTGACATTTCAGATTTACATATGAGTATTTTTCACAAATTAGTTTGGATGTAGTTAACTAAAGTTACTTTGAGAAAGTAGTTAAGTAAACTATATTTCTCTTAAGGGTAGCTTTCGTGTAGCTTAACTTCATTCACTGTAAAGTCATTTGTAACTTGGTAAAGTATATTTTCAGAGTAGTTTCCCCAACACTGCTTCTTTCAGTGTAAAGTAATTTGTAACTTGGTAAAGTATCTTTTCAGAGTAGTTTCCCCAACACTGCTTCTTTCAGTGTAAAGTAATTTGTAACTTGGTAAAGTATCTTTTCAGAGTAGTTTCCCCAACACTGCTTGTTGCCCTGAAGGCTGTTGCTGTGTTCCTACAATGACATGGGTTTCATGCCTGGCCAAGTGTCTGAGGTTGCTGCAGTGAGTCTGCTTTCTGAAGCAGACAATGTGTTCTTACTAAAGTTTTATAAGAATGTACAACAATTTCAGGGAGTACACCTACGTCCTCTTTTTCTTCATGTTTTCTCCCATTTCATGCCCATCGGTGGTGTAGTGGCGCCAGGAGATTTGGATATACTCTAATGTAGCCAACGTTTTCCCAAACGGACCACCCAGCGAAGGAAAGGTGATCTGTGTGAAGTTCTATGAGAAACAGTAACACACTCTGAATGACCTAAAATGAGGAATCCCATATTAGTCTATGAGTCAGGCCAACCCAAGCTGTACTGTGCAAGTAGGCTAATAGTAGGCCGTCTATTAAAACAGATAAATTAGCCTGTCAACGGAGTCACATGTTTCTGATTTTTGAAACCCCCCCCCAGGTTTTCACTCTCAAAGTCACGTATTTTTAATAGAAAAATAGAAAAGGTCCATAACTATGCTTAAACCACATCAGGAGACCGATTTATTTATTTTTCCCCCATTTTTTGTTGTTGTGTAGTTACCCTTTAATTCAAGTGCACAGGCACCTAACACTGCTGTTTAGTTAGCAGTGTTCCTGTAGCACATGAGATGGAGGTCGCAAGTAACCATGATGTCATTCATCCAGGTAGGCATAGGCTACTCTGTAGCTTGTGAACGTTTCATTGAGATGGTTTCTGGGAAAGCCTTTCCATCTACAAGAACACGATTAGGCCTGTCATTAGCATCACTATATATTTTTTCCCATACCTTAATTGTTTTAAACCTGGACATTTTACTTCATATTATGAGGCATGTCTCACCTTGATTCAAAGTAACCTATAACCAAAATCCCACCATGGAAACGTGGAGGCAATTCTTTTACGAAGACTTCCTTATTATGCGTTCTCCTGTTCTATTGGTTTTCTTTCAACTTTATTTCATTGTCTAGCAGCCAAAGGCATTCTCCTAGTCACATTAGCAACCCATAATAGTTGTTGCATCTTTAGATCTCCCCGCTTTCTAAATGTCTAACCGATATTTCCATCTCGGTCCATGAAACCGTTTGCACGTGTGCATTTTAGAACGGTGTCTTTCCGCAAATTGCATTTTGTAACATTCGCGCTACTGCCGTGTGCACACCGCGGCGCCTAAAATGTGAAGACATAACAGTTCATCAACACTTGAAGCTAAGCGTTCTGTTCTGTTCCATCAGCCTTGTTCATTGATACGGCGTAGGCCTCCACCCCACTACTTTGATAGGCATCATGGGGATTAAGAAGTGAGTATACGCAATGCCCTCTGAAGAACAAGTGGATATGCAGCGTATAGCTGTGTATATCCTCCACGACACCACTGATGCCCATTGAACATGGCAGTGTTGAGCTTGTGGATCGATTCCACGTGGTTACAGGGTTAATTCCACGTGGTTACAGGGTTAATTCCACGGGGTTACAGGGTTAATTCCACGTGGTTACAGGGTTAATTCCACATGGTTACAGGGTTAAAAGAGAAACCACTCAAAGGGTTAAGTTTAGGTTTACATTTCGAGTGGTTAAGGTTAGGGCTATGGTTTGGGGAAAGCTTCAAATATAAATGTTAAAAACGATGCGTTTTAAGTATCATCAAGTACTCTCCCTGCTTGTTAGAGAATTGTGAATTGCCGTTGTGCGGTGGTCTAAGGGTCGCGCTCTGGCTCTGAGCCTTGTCAGTTCCAGCGCTGTGCCATTGTTTTTGTTTTGGTGAGCGCCGACGAAGGCATATATCCACGTCCTCGGGACCTTTTCAAACGTCCCAAATCGACGGCTCTTTCCTGTGACCAGCCTGTGTGGACAGATTGGCACCCTGGCATCAGTGGCGTGCTAGGGCTTTGAAACTCGTGAGTCTCCAGCAGGCTGGGTTAGCTGTGTGTCTGTCCCCTGCCGCGTCCTCCTGTTCCCCTGCCGAGGCCTCCTGTTCCCCTACCACACCTGTCATCGCTGTCTTTAAACAGCGTACAGGGTAACACGTCTGTGTTTTACCAGTTTGGAAAGGATTTCTATTGTGCTTACGAGTGTAAAAAGTCTAGTGAACAAAGCATCTTTATTTGTTTATATTCCCCTATCTATCCCTCTCTCTTAATTCTGCTTGTATCTCTCTCTCTATCTTTCTCTGTATAGCTGTGGTGTCTCTCAATCCCAGCAGAGCCCCACTAAGACATTAATCTGCACCCTGCAAGGAAAGCACATGTCGCCTCCAAGGAAAATGAATAGAAATCTACAGGCCTGATAGCAATATTGTGCCATGGCAGCTATACACACACACACACAGTTTATTCTGTCAGGTTCTTGAAAGGGGGAGGAGGTGATGGGATGTGGAGGTGTTGCCTGTCTGTCTTTTCCCCCAGCTCCCCCTTCTCCTCTCCCCCTCTTCCTCTTTCACTCCGTCCTCAGGGCTGTTCTGGGACTCTGGAAAAATGCATGTATGCAACTCCTCAGTCCTGTATTCCCAGAACCAGCAGCTCAGCAGAATAGCACACCCCATTTCACAGCTCTGGAATTCCACAGGCAGACTTTCCCCCCCCCCCTGTTATTTCCAGTCCAATCCCAGGTGGTGTGTGTGTGTGTGTGTGAGTGTGTGTGAGAGAGAGAAAGGAATGTCACTCCTACGGAGATGCAGGGACTCAAATGTTAAGAGGAAACGTAATCGTGATCACCATCTCGACTACGACACAATTACTCAAAACGCAGTTAGACAGTAACAACACACAAATGGACACACACACACACACACACACACACACACAACGGTCTCAAGTGTGACACAGAGAGAGAACCACTCACTCAAAGAGGCATCAGGTTGTTTTCCTAGGGAGATCCTCCGTCTTCTCTCTCTAGAAATAAACCCTATCACATGTCTGAGAAAGGGTTTAAATTCTCCCTGTTGCATTGGTCAAACAAACAAGAATCCATTTATATTCCTGATAGAAATATTGATTGGAATGAGGTCTGAGTGTTGGAAGGCTGAACTCTTGAGCTCTGAGCTGCCCTGATTCCGTAGGGAACCATTCTGGGGACAACAAATGAGAAATCGTAGTTCATATCTGCTTTAGGCTGTCCGTCTCCCCCGTCTCCCCCCCAAAAGATACTTGGTGGAGAGTTGCTATGGGTTCACACACTCGCGTCTACACATACACACACCACACGAACAGTTCTAAGCTCCATAGTAAAATGGTCTGCGAGCTTAAGTAACTCTCTTGGAGACGTATGATGTCAGCGGTGTGTGTGTGTGTCTGATTGTGAAAGGCTGATTTTGCTTCCACACAATGGCGGAAAATGGAGGAGGCACAATATGTGAGTTTTTAAGAGTGTGTTCTGGTACCTCTACTCTACGCGCATTGCGTGTTCACAGTCTGACTTAATGTATATTTGATCAGACGGAGCACTAGGGAAAGAGTGGGCCAGCTGAATACTGAGTGTGTTATGTCTATAGCAGAGTCTGCTATTAAATGGGTCACAACCAGCAGACAGAGAGACAGAGAGAGAGAGACAAAGGGAAAAATGAAGAGAGCAGAGGCCATCTGCTGCTAGAACTGTCTTTTTTTCAGGGGAGAATGTGGCACGGGACAAGTCCAGGTAGAACTGTCGACGTACCTCCTCCGTTTCCTGACAACGTAGTCCACCGCGGCTTTGTGCTGGTCTTACAGCAACGTGAGAACGTGCAATGCCTCTCCGTCTGTATCCAGGGCAACCGAAAGCCAGACGACCGTTTCTTAGTCAAACCGATAGAATTCAAACCTATTGAAACACTGGCCCCGTCTGCAATTACCTTCTAATCTGTCATCATCATACATGATTACTTGCCTGTGTGTGTACTGGTGCGTGTGCGTGTGTGTGTGTGTGTGTGTGTGTGTGTGTGTATGTATGTTTATGCTAGTAGAGGCTTTGGGAAGCGGTCATTAAGTTCCCCTAATCTCCCATTGTCCACTTTAGTACGATCTCCTAATGACCCATAGTCAATTATTGCTGAACTGTGTGTGTGTGTTTCGAACTGTGTGTGT